>NC_092374.1:48771254-49074285 GCF_030028105.1 Mobula birostris | reverse complement strand
TGTTTTACATTTGCTAACTTTGTTCATTAGCTTAGTTTTCTGTTTGAGACTTTTCACTCAGTTGGGTTTTTGTGCCTTGCACATTCTCTCTATGTGAAATTGCCTGTGACACTTTCTGCAGGTTTTTTCTTTGAATTTGCATCATGAGCGGATTTTTCACATCAGTAACAGTTTTGGCTTTTTACACTATTCAGGGATGTTTTGTGCACTTCACATTCTAACCTTTTCTGTAATTCTGCTACGTCCTTTGCTGCAGTCTTTAATAATATTGCAATGGTCAAAGCATGTTCCAAGGTTAGGTCTCTTTCTGCCAGTAGCCTCTTTTGAGTGCTTTGGCTATGCATGCCACATACTAGCCTGTCCCATAATGCATCAAAAAGTCAATTTCTAAAGTAACAGTACTGGGAAAGTTTGTGCAGTTCTGCAATATATTCAGAAATGCTTTCATCTTTTGACTGGTTCCTATTGTAAAACCTGAATTTCTCAGCTATTGCCAGCAGTTTAGGGCTCAAGTGATTTTGTAAGATTGTAAGAATTTCATTGAAGGTCTTACATGCGGGCTTTTCAGGGGTTTCTAGGTTGCGTAAGAGACTATATATCCTTGCACCATTTAATCTAAGAAGTGCAGAGGCTTTCTTATGCTCCTCCACATTGTTCCTATTACAATACAGTTCAACCCTCTTGATACATGACTCCCAACTTTCTTTAGTGCTATCGAAGTCATCAATTTCCCCCACTGAAACCATTGCACTGTTATTTTCACTTTAAATTCAACGCTTCTTTCACTGTTATTATGCACTGTACTCACACGTTTGTTAGCGTCTATGATGCCTTCTTGTGCTGTTTAATTCTCTGTTTCATCCTCTAACCATTGGTGAAGTTGGTGATATTCTCTGACATTCAAGTTCATACTCGTTTCCAATTTATTGTGTCTGTGCACAACTACCTATCAATTAAATAAAAGCATGCACACAAGGAGGTGGCTTTAACTGGTGTATTCACATTGCAGCAAGAGAGAGAGAAAACAATGTGCATGTGTAGACAATAGTGCATGCACAGGCAACAAATCAATATGTAGTGCTGGGGGGTGGGTGTAAGAGTTCATTGCTCTAAAAGAAATAGATCCATACATTACACACACAATACTCAAAATGTAGCCTGGCTACATAACTTTTCAACTTTTAAAAGTTCAAAGATTCATTTTATTGTCAAAGTAAAATACACAAAGACCATGGGTTTTGTAGAAAGAAAAGATATCAACACCCCTCCCCGTCACGAGGAAGAAAAAGAAACAAAACTCGATACCCTGACTGATGAAGGCAACAGTCCATATGCCTTTTTTATATCCTATCTATTTGAATTTCACATGGGTACTGCCAGTATTATGGTGAGGATGCCACTCTGTCCTTGGCTTTGGAGCATATTTCCTCTAATCTGCTGTTAGCTATTGGTTGAAAGTTCTGCTGGCATCCAAGGCCAGATGGTGAAAGAGCGCTTCCACTTGCTTCCATATGTGCAACTTCCACAGATATTCAAAGTTCAAGTTCAAAGTAGATTTATTATCAAAGTACATATATGTCACAGTGTACAAGCCTGAAGTTCATTTTCTTGTGGGCATTCACAGTAAATACAGAGAAACACAATCAAATCAATGCACAAGACAGAGACAGACAAAGAACCAACGTGAAAAAGGCAACAAACTGTGCAAATACAAAAAAAAAGAAAATAATAATATAAATAAATAAATACACAAGTAATAAATACCAAGAACATGAGTTGTAGAGTCCATAAGGTGAGTAAATAAGTTGTGGAATCAATTTAGTGTTGGGGTGAGTGAAGTTATTACCTCTATTTTAGGAGCTTGATGGTTAAGGGGTAATAACTGCTCCTGAAGCTGGAGGTGTGGGGCTTAAGGTTCCTGTACTTACTTCCTGAAGTAGCGAGACGAGAGCATTGCCTGAATAGTGGGGGTCCTTGGTGACAGATGCTGCTTTCCTGTGACAGCATTCCTTGCAACCGTGCTCAATGGTGGGGAGGGTTTTACCTGTGATGAACTTGGCTATATCTGTTGCTATTTGTGAGTCTTTCCATTCAAGGGCATTGGTGTTACCATACCAGGCTCTGAAGCAGCCAGTCAGGATACTCTTCTGCATGCATCTATATAAGTTTGTCAAGGTTTCAGATGACATGCTGAATCTACACAAACTTCTAAGAAAGTAGAGGTGCTGCTGTGCTTTCTTTGTAATGGCAAGTATGTGGTAGACCCAGAACAGATCCTCTGAAATGATAACACCAAGTAATTTATGGTTGCTGACTCTCTCCACCTCTGATCCCCGATGAGAATTGGCTCATGAACCGGCAGTTTCCTCCTCTTTGGTTTTGCTGACATTCAGAGATGGTTGTTGTGGCACCATTCAGCCAGATATTAGCATTCCCCTTCACTTTACCCAGATATTAGTGTTTCTCATTCCTTTTCTCAGTGTTGCATTCCCAATTCCCTACTCACTTTTCCTGGAATTAGTATTCTCAGTCCTTTTTTTCATGTGTTAGCATCCCCCAATGTAGAGTAGCATTCCACATTCTCTTTTCCATTCAGTTACATTCCTCACCTCCTTTCCTGTATATTTAGTGTTCCCCATTCCCAACTTCTCCCCAAACGTTAGCATTTCCCAGCACTGAACAATCTGCTGAAGGAACTCAGTGGACTGTGGGAGGAAAGAAATAGTCCACATTTCAGGTCCAAACCCTACATCAGGAGTGAGAGGGGAGATAACTATTATAAAGAGGAGAAGGAGAGATTTTATTCTGGCCATCTCCCCACTCCACTCTCAGTCCAGCTGCAAGGTTTTGACGTGAAATGCGAACAGTTCCTTTCGCTCCACAGATGCTGAGTTCCTCTAGCAGATTGTTTTATACCCCAGGTTCCAATATTTGCACTCTCCTTTAGCATTCCTGACCCCATTTGCCACCCTCTCATCTACAAAGTGTATAACAATGTATAAATTATGTGTGCTGGACCCTGAACCAGCACAGGCAGGCATATTCAGCCTTATTTTCCAACCAAGGGAAATAGATCTGATTACCACTCTGAGCATCAGCATCTCGGAGGATCAATTCTGGGCTGAATACGTTGCTGCAGTCATGAAGAAGCCACACCGGCAGCTTTACTTCATTATGAGTTTGATTTGTCACCGAAGACACTTAGAAATTTGTATGGATGAATGTTGGTGAGCATTCTCATTGGTTGTATGGTATGGAACCTCCAATGCAGAAGATGACGAGAGGCTGAAGAAGGCTGTAGAGTCAGCCAGCTTATCCACCGGCACAGCCCTTTCCACCATTGAGGAAATCTTCAAGAGGTTCAATCCTCAAGAAAACAGAATCCATTACTGAAGACCCTCACCATCCAGGACATGCTTTCTTCTCATTACTACTATTGGGGAGGAGGTACAGAAACCTGAAGACTACACATTCAATGATCCAGAGACAGTCTCTTCCCCTCCACCATCAGATTTCTGAACAGATCATGAATACCACCTCATTATTGCTTCTTTTTGAACTATTTATTTTGTAATGCGTAGCAATTTTGTCTTTCACTGTACTGCAGCCACAAAACAACCCAATTTCACATCATTTAAGTCGGTGATAATAAATGTGGTTCTGATCCCAATCCTGAGGACATTGGTGCTGAATTTTCCTTCCTTCATCTCTCCAGTAATGTAACATTAATACAAGCACAATCATAGATAGTACAGAATGGTTTATTGTGAGCAGCCTAGGTCTGAGTACTCAATAAACAGTCCTTGTGCCTGAAGACTTGCACTATGGAAATTAATACCATTTATATATTTCTAAAAAGCATTGGGATTTAGTGCATTGGTTTATCATCATGGTGTCGAGATTCATGTTGATTGACCTTAGTGCAAAGCAGCATATTTCCATTGTGTTAGATTGAAAACCCTGCTTCATTCTCCTTTAAATTAAAAATGGGACAACCAGAAATGAAGGAAGAAGCAGCCATTAACAGATTTGACATTTTTCTATAATACCACATAAAAATGAAAAAGTAGCTCATCATTGTTTTTGCCAAAGTGAAATGAATGCAGGAAATATTTTTGTATTTTATGAGGGGAATTGAAATCTGTAAAATTCATTAGCATATGGGCTCTCTATCAGCTCTAAGGATTGGTTAACTTGACAATTTTAGATTGGCTCACTCAAATGTAATCAGTCCAAACAAAGAGAAATCTTTGCTTGACTGAGTTTGAATTTAGAAAGCTGACAACAATGTCAGTTCCAAAAAAAAGAACGCTGCAACTAATTTTTCAGTATATTTATTTTGCACTGCGCAATTTCTTTGAAGGGGATGTTGCAACTTGGATAGCGCAACAGTATAGAAATGATCCAAGACAAGTGTGAATTTCATGGACAAGGGTATGGATGATTTAGTTATTTGTGACCAGGCATCTGTTACGTAGAGCAACACACACAAAATGATGTAGGAACTCAGCAGGTCAGGCAGCACTAATGGAGTTGATGTTTCAGACTGAGACCCTTCATCAGGACTGGACAAGAAGGGGGAAGAAGCCAGAATCAGAAGATAGGGGAGGGGAAGGAGTACAAGATAGAAGGTGATTGGGGAAACTAAGTGAAGGGAAGGTAGGGGGGTGAGGGGGGGCAGTTTATAGATGAAAAAGGTAAAGGACTAAAGAATGAATCTGATAGGAGAGGAGAGTGGACCATGGGAGATAGGAAAGGAGGAGAGGAGAGGGAGGTGACAGGCAAGTGAGGAGAAGTGGAAGGGATAAGAGGGGAGCCAGAATGGGGAATGGAAGAAGGAAGATTGAGAGGAATTATCAAAAATTAGAGAAATCAATGTTCATTCCATCAGGTTGGAAGCTACCAAGATGGAATTTCAGGTGTGCTCCTCAAACCTGAGAGTGCCCTCATTGTGGCAGTAGAGGAGGCCATGGACCAACATATTGGAAAGGGAATAAGAGTTGGAATTAAATGTTGGCCACCAGGAAATCCTGTCTGAAGCAGACAGAGCGAAGATGCTAGACAAAGCAGTCGCCCAATTTATGTTGGGTCTCATTGACAAAGAGAAGGCCACATCAGGAGGAACAAAGATTACAACAGATGACCCCGACAGACTCACAGGTGAAGTGTTGCCTCACCTGAAAGGACTGCTTGGGGCCCTAAATGAAGGTGAGGGAGGTGGTGAATAGGCAGGTGTAGGAACTTCTTCTGTTCACAGGGATAAGTGCCGGGATGGAGATCAGTGGGGAGGGATGAATGGACAAGAGAATCAAGGAGCGAGCAATCCCTGTGCAAAGCGGAGTGTGAGGGGGAGGTTGGGTAGAGATGTGATATAAAGTGGTAAAGAGGTGGCAGAATCCAAGGCAGAAGTTATGGAGAATGGCGTGCTGGATACAGAGGCCTAAGGGGTAAAGACAGGAGGAAGGCGCCACAGGAAGGTGGAGTGAGAGAGGAGGTCCAGGAAATGGAGTTAATGCAGGTGAGGCAGTATCAAAAGCAGAGCAAAGGAAATCCCATTCCATGAAGCAGGAGGACACCTCTGATGTTCTGGAAAGGAAAGCCTCATCCTGAGAACAGATGCGGTGGAGTTGAGCAACTGAGGAAAAAGAATATCTTTTTTCAATCTGTCATGTAGGACAGGAATAACAGCCTTTAAGCTATTTAGCAGCTTCAGAAATAATGTTATAATGTGTTTAGCAACCGTTTTGGAATTAATTATGGGGAATTTGGGAGCATGACATTATTGGCTAGAATGAAGTCTGATTTGTCCAGGGGCTTGATAGATCTGTAAAAGCAGGAATGTCACTTCTTTAATTGAGCCATGACACAAACCTTCATCTCATTTACAGGTTCCTGTGTAAATGCATGAACAACCATAACTTTCCAAAAGGGAAGAAATCATACTCACCTAAATTTCACTTCAGCTGGCAAATACTCACTAGGTTGAGGGTTCTCCTTTTGCGGCAAAAATTATTATGCTGTCCTGAAATTTTCCACAAGGCTGTCAAATGTGGAAAAGTGGACCAGTAACAGGAGTCAAACATTTGTTCAGGCTGTAGGAAGAAAGCTACAAAGTGGAGTGTGTAAAATGCCATGTAGTGTGAAAGCATTCTGGAAAAGTCATCACACCTCTGCTCCATTGAGGAACGCAATGGTGGGAAAGCAACCAACATAATCAACGAATCTTCCCACCTCAATCATTCTCTCACTTTACACTCCCCACCCTCAGCCCCCTCAAACAGAAGGTTCCAAAGCCTGAGAACTTGTATTGCCAAGCTCAAGAATAGTGTCTATCTCACCGTTATCAAACTCTTGAATAGACTTCTTGTATGATAAAAACGAACACTTGATTGCTTTGTGCTTCCTTTGCACCTTATTGTCTAGCTACACTGTGCTTTTCCTGTAATGAGAACACTATATTCTGCAATCTGTTACTGTCTTTCCTTCTGTACTATCTCAATGTACTTATGTATGGAATAATCTGCTTGAATGGCATGCAGACAAAAGCTTTTCACTGTAGGTCAGTAAAAATGTCAATAATAAACCAATGGGTGAATTATCATTAACCTGTGCTGTGTTTCCAGGGAATATTAGAGGATTGAACTCCTTACACTGCTAAAGACAGTAAACTTCCAAAGCCATCTACTTGGGCTCCTTCCATGCTGTTGCAGGTAGCATCAGCAAAGAGAGAGCACGTGCTGTGCTCATAATGATCTACATTGTTTATGAGGCATGGACAGTTTGCTAACAGACCCATGGAGAATCAAACCATGAAGAAAGAACACTGGAATTTTCCTTTATTACTGTATTTTGGTGGGTTCAGGCCATCATAAAACACACGCAAAGTAACCCTATACATTCTGTTAGGAACCAAATCAGCTTAATTCACCCTCTTTTCATTTCTTCATGACTGCAAGTACTGATTCATACAACTTACCTGGTAGTAATCATGTCATGTTTATTGAGGGTGAGTTCTCAGTATTTTGCCATATCACCTGCACCTAACCCTGTTCTTGTCCAACATAGAATATACACAATATAACACTAGAACCGGCCCCAAGATGGCGAGGCAAACTAATTAAACTAATGACATCTTCTGCCCGCACATGCCCATATTGCTCCATACTCTGCATATTAATCTGCCTTAAACATTTCTAACATTTCTAACTCCTCCTCCACCCTTGACAGCACATTCTGGGTTATCACCACTCTTTTTAAAATAAATCTTTCCCCACACTGAGCTTTGCCTTTCCCACCTTAAATTATGTCCTATTATGTTAGACATTTCATTCCTAGGAAAAAGAGGAGGGCTATTTATTTTATTTATGCCTCCCATAATTTTTATAGACTTCTGTCAGGTCTTTACACAGCTTCCACTGCTCCAAAGAAAGCAATCCTAGTTTGTCCATCTCTCCTTATAGAATATGCCTCCTAATCTAGGTAGCATCCTGGTAAACCTATTCTGCATCATTTCCATCATCTCCATATCTTTCCTATAATGGGGTAACTAGAACTGAATACAATGCTCCAGATGAGGCCTAACCAGAGCTTTAAAAACAAAACTTACTGACTCGAACTCAATACCCCAACTAATAAAGGTAAGCATGCCTTAAAAGGCAACTAAAAAGCCAGAAAGAGAGAAAAAATGAAACATGAAGGTAAGCTAGACAATAATATCAAAGACGATACTAAAAGATTAGTCAGATATAAAAAGAGTAAAAGAGAGGCGAGGGTTGATATTGGACCTCAGGGAAATTATGCTGGAGAGGTAGTAACAAAGGACAAAGAAATAGCGTACAAACTTAAGAAGTATTTTGCATCAGTCTTCATTATCTAAGACACTAGCAGTATGCCAGAAATTCAAGAATGTCAGGGGGCAGAAGTAGCTATTACTAAGGAGAAGGGGACTTGGAAGCTGAATGGTCTAAAGGTAGATAAGCCACCTGGATTGGATGGACTACAACCCAGGATTCTGAAAGAGGAGCCTGAAGAGATTTTGGAGACATTAGTAATGATCTTTCAAAGTCACTAGATTCAAGAAAATTGCAAATGTCACTCCACTCTTTAAGAAGGGAAGGAGAAAATTATAGGCTAGTTAGCCTGACATTAGTAGTTGGGAAGCTGTGGGATCCATTATTAAGGATGAGGTTTCAGGGTATTTGGAGGTGTGTGACAAAGTAGGCCAAAGTCGGCATGGATTCCTTAAGGGAAAATCCAGCCTGACAAATCTGTTGGAATGCTTTGAGGAAATAACAGGCAGGATAGACAAAGTAGAATTAGTGGATGTCGTTTACCTGGATTTTCAGAAGGCAATTGACAAGGTTGCACACAGGAGGCTCTTAACAAGTTAAGAGCCCATGGTATTACAGGAAAGATATTGGCATGGATAGAAGATCAGCTGACAGGCCAGGGGCAAAGAGTGGGAATAAAGGCAGCTATTCTGGTTGGCTGCCGGTAACCAGTGGTTTTGGTATTGGAACCACTTCTTTTCACATTATATGTCAGTGATTTGGATTATGGAATTTATGGCTTTGTGGCCACATTTGCAGATGATACAACAATTGGTGGTGGGGCAGATAGTGTTGAGGAAGCAGGGAGTCTGCAAAAGGACTTGGACAGATTGGGAGAATGGGCAAAGAAGTGGCAGATTGAATATAGTGTAGGGAAGTGTATGGTCAGGTACTTGGGTAGAAGGAATAAAAGTATAGACTATTTTCTAAATGGGGAGAAAATTCAATACTCAGAGGTGCAGAAGGATTTGGTAGTGTTTATGCTAGATTCCCTAAAGGTTAGCTTGCAGTTTGAGTCAGTGATAAGGAAGGCAAATGCAATGTCAGCATTTTGAGAGGACTAGAATATAAGAGCAAGGTTGTGATGCTGAAGCTGTATACTTGGAGTATTGTGAGCAGTTTGGGGCCCCTTAATTAAGAAAAACATGTTGGCATTGAAGAGGGTGCAGAGAAGGTTCACGAGAATGATCCTGGGAATGAAAAGGTTAATGAATGAGAAAAGTTCGATGGCTCCGGGCCTGTACTCACTGGAGTTTAGAAGATTGGGGGGGGGAGGGACCACATTAAAACCTTCTGAATTCAGAAAGGCCTGGAATCCCAATGTTTCCTATAATGAGTGAGTTTAGGACTAGAAGGGACAGTTTCATCATAGGGAAAGTCCATTTAGAATAGAGAAAAGGAGGAATTTCTTTCACCTGAGAGCAGTGAATCTGTGGAAATCATTGCCATGGACAGCTGTGTGAGGCCAGGTCACTGAGTATATTTAAAGTGGAGGCTGATAGGTTCTTGATTAGTCAGGGAGTTAAAGATTACAGGAAGGAAGCAGAAGGATGGGGTTGAGAGGGATAATAAATCTGCCATGACGGAATGATGGAGAACACTTGATGGGCTGAGTGGCCTAATTCTGCTCCTATGTCTTACAGTCTTCTGGAAATACTTTCATAATCTTTAATTATTCCAAATTCTCTGGGTTTTCTTCATTAAAATTCCTATACATCAATTTTGTAGTTGCATTCAGCTTATCAACCTTATCACCAGCTGGGAAATTCTGAAATTCAGGCCTTCCCCACATGGAAGAAACAGCATTTGGAATTGAGACTAAAAATTGGTAAACTTTGATTGTATTTTGTTGAAAACCTTTGCAAAGGAATAGAGGTTACTGTACAATGCAAGAGGCACCAAGGAATTGGGTGTATTTACATTCAAAACTGAAATAAGATTTCTCCTGTTATCCTTTGTAGTCCTGCTTTAATTTCATCAGTTAAACAGTTGATGGAAGTATGTGTGTCTCATTATACTGAGCTATAAAGGAATTCCTGCAACACACTCAGAACAGAATTTAATGAAACTGCCTGTGGAATAAAGTAATTACTGAATTATAAATATTTCAAAGATAGGCTATCATTATTGACCTAAGTATGCCACCAGGATATTGAAATAGTTTAACCTCAGGATATAGGGGATCAAATGATCTTGTCATTTAGCTATGTTTCTAATGGAATATCTAGTTGTGTGGGTTATAGTAAAACATTTTATTACATTACATAATTAATAAATTAGGTGTATTAAGAATGATTCCTCTTATAATCTCTGCTGGTTTCTTTTCCCATTCCTTTCCTTTCTGGCGTGTAGGTACATGGATCAGTGATTCAGACATGTTTATGCGTGAACCTTGTTGGGGGCTGTTGATCGACCATCACTGGAATTGTCCTCAGGGAAATTCTTTCCAGCAATCACCATAATTTCTGCAAAATATCGACAGAACATTATAACAGTAGTTCTCAAAGTCAATTATATCTTTGCTGATTTGTGTCTCAATTCCATGCATCTGATTTTGATCCATATACTTTGATAACCTTACAAAACAAAAATCTATATTGCACTGCATGGCAAATTACAATGGACACAATGATCTAGAAATTTACTGTTCCTAAAATGGTAGTTAGGTTGGTATTGCATAGCGTCCTATGGCAGACTTCCTGAGGTGAAATTCTATCATGCCTAACATCTAAAGTATCTTCTTAAAGAAATGAAATCTTGGGAACAGTATGCACACCAACATTTTTTCTCAACTAGCTTCCCCGTGATGGAGCTTCTGAATCAGAGAGATGGGTGGAGACAAGCAGAAAGAGCACACCAGGAACTGGGGTCACAGGGGTCATCAGGATCATAAAGTGGGCTTGAGTTAGAATGTCAGGTTCTAACTCATCATGAGAGGGTTTGGTGAGGGGGTTGAAGTCACAGAGAAGATCTGGTTAACAGGGAAGGCCAAGGTCATGGGGATGCTGGGATCACAGAGAAGTTCAGATTCACAGGTAATGTCAGGTTGATAGAGGAGATGAGGAGAACTAAGGACAATTGGTGAATCATTAGTAACCATTGGGTGTGGTCGGAGATGGGCAATCATTGACGGGGGTTCTGCAAGAAACCATTTAGGAAGGTGAATATGGAGGGATGGGGGTTGGTAGGATAGGTATTCAGAGTGCAGGAGAGGTATAGTTAGACAGCAGATTGGAGTGAGAGGGATGGGAACACACTAAGAAACATATCAGATCTCCTTGGAAGACGATTTTTGCTTTAAACTGCAAGTAAGTGGGCCAGGTGAAGCTGACCATCTCCTAGCTAATGCATCCCTGCAGTTAACATCTGTTTCATCTCATGTTCAGAGAATATTGAATGAACTTCTGGGAAGTGCACTCCCCTCATGAGGTTTTTGACGGGCAGTTTGTGATATTAATGAGGATGGGGAAACTTTCATATCCCAGATCTTCTGTAATCAGCTTATATTGGTCCATGTGTTCACTGGTGAGAGGCTCCACTTTTTTTTTCCGCAACGTGGTCCTAATAACTATCCAAATTGCCAACAAAGCTGAAATTTGTTGGGAATCTCTGTGTGTCTGCTTCTGGCAAGAGCTGCCTACCTTCTAGCATATAGGTTTGAGTCAGTTTCTTTGGTTCTCTGGGTTCTGGGGTAACTGATAAGCCCAATGTGAGAACCACGGACGAGGCATGGGTACTGCTGGGGTTGGAAGAAGACTGTGTTGCTTCTGCCATTTATCTGGCCTCCCTGCTTATTGTCATATAGGGTCATATAGCACAGAAACAGGTTCATCATCCTACCATGTCCATGCTGACTGCGAGTATCTAACTTTACTAATTCCTTCTTCCAGCACCCGGCTTACAGCTTTCTATGCCTTGCCAATTCAAGTGCTTTTTAAATGTTGTGAGAGTTCTTGCCTCCACCACCCATTCAAACATGGTGCATGGACTCCAGGTCCACAGTACTGTCTTGAAGTTCCTTATCCACTTTGAGTGCTCGTAGCTAGAGATTCCCAGGAGTCATTGGGGTGTTACACTTTAGCTATGAAGTGCCATCATTGTTGTAACAAAGAGAAGTTCAAACAGTGGACTTGGGATCTGCACATTCAGGGATCACCACTGGTGTCTGCAGGATGTTACATATTTGATACCTTCTGCCTGTTCTATTCCACACTCAAGAGTTCCAAGTCTGTCACCATTCAGATTGATCTGGCTACCAAGCAGAACACAATGGTGGTCCCACCAAGGATAAGGAGGCAGAGGAGAAATATTGGTTGGGATGTGATTCCATGCTATTCTCCAATTTGATCCCATATAGCAAGTCTGATCAGAAACATATGCTGAACAGATGTGGCAGTTCTGTTTCACTCTTGCTCCCCTGACCTGGAACATCTGGTACTCAAATGTCATCTGTTCTATCTGCTGAGAGAGTTCCCCACAATCATCGTACATCTCACACTTGACAGACTTCAAGGTGGCACTGGAGGAGCTGAGCACTATGATTAACAGTCTCAAGACAGTGCACCCTGCTCCTTCCTGATCATGATTGGGGACTTCAATGATGCTAGCTCAAAAACGTCTCTGATCAACTACCTCCAACATGTCATCTGTGGAATCAGATGAGCCAATGCACTTTATCGTTGTTACACCAGCATCAAGAACACATATTGTGCTATCCCATGCCCACATTTTGGCAGGTGCAATCACTCGTACTGACAGCATATAGGCAGAGACTGAGGATCACAGCACCAGAGGTGAGGCCAATAAAGGTATGGTCAAGGGAGGTGGAGGGGCTTTTACAACACTGCTTTGAATCGGTGTATTAGACAATATTTCAGGAATTCATCTTCTGATTTGAATGAATAAGCCACAGCCATCAGCAGATAATTGTGTGCTTTCGATAATATACTGGCTCTTCCCAAACCAGAAGCCAAGAGATTCACGCTCTGCTAAGGGATACATCTGTGGTGTACAAGGCAGGCAATCCAGAACCATTCAAGAAGGCTATCATGAGAGAAAAAAGGCAATTCTGTGTGAAGTTAGAGACACAATCGGATGCATGACACCTGTTGCACGTTTTGCATGCCACTACTTTCAAGAAAGTGAAACCTAACAGCGTAAATGGTAATGATTGTTCAGTATTCAATAAGCTCAACACTTTTCATGCATACTTTGGAAGGGAAAATAACACTCCGCCTATATGAATCCCCACAGCATCTGGCGACTCTGTGATCTTTGTCTTGGAGGCTGACATCAAAACATCCTTTAAGGGAATGTAGCCCTGAAAGGCATTAGGCCCCAGTAGTGTACCCGGCAGGGTACTGAAAACCTATGCTGACCCTAATTGGCTGGTGAATGTTCAACAACATAGAACATAGAACACTTCAGTCTCTCACTGTTCCCGTCAGAGTTTCCCACCTGCTTTAAAAGGCTATCAATCATGCTGATGTCCAAGAAGAATAGGGAGAGCTGCCTCAATGAATGTCACCCAGTAGCACTCATATCTACTGTGATGAAGTGCATTGAGAGGTTGGTCATGCCAAGAATTAACTCCTACCTGACCAATTTACCAATCAACCCTACAAGTTTATAGCAGACGCAATCTCACTGGCTCTCCACTCACCTGTGGAGCACCTGGGCAAAAGCAACCCATAAGTCAGGCTGCAGTTTATCTATCACAGCTTGGTGTTCAGCACTATCATCCCCTCAGTACTAAACAACAAGCTTCAAAACCTGGGTCTCTGTACTGCCCTCTGCAAATGGAACCTCAACTTCCTTATCAGGGGAGATCAGAGTTGGAGCGGATAGGTAACAATATCTGTTCCTCGCTGACAATGGAAAAGCAACAGCAACAGCTCAAGATTATGCACCTAGCCCACTGCTCTTCTCTCTCTAGACTCATGGTTGCATGACTATCTGCAGCTCAAATGTCATCTGTAAATTCGCCAATGACATAACTTTTTGGGGACTTCAGGAAGGGTAGTTGTGAAGACACACACCAGTCCTCATTGAGAGGTCAGTATTAGAAAGAGTAAGCAGCTTCCAGTTCTTGGGAGTGAAGACCTCAGAGTATCTATCCAGGGCCCAGCATATTGATGCATTCATGGCAAAGGCATGCCATGTGGCTCCACTTCATTAGGATCATGCGATTTGGAGTGTCACCAAAGACTCTTACAAATTTCTGTAGAAGAACTGTGGAAACCATTCTGCCGGGTAGTCTCACTGCGAGGAATGAAGCCTACAGTGCACAGGATGGCAAAAAGCTGCAGAGGATTGTAAACTCACCCAGCTCCATCCCAGGCACAAACCGCCCCGTCATCAAGTGTATCTCCAAGAGGCAGTGCCTCAAGCATGCAGCATCCATCCATCATTAAGGACCCACACCATCTGGGACATGTTCTCTTCTCGTGACTGCCATCAGGGGATGGTACAATATCCTGGAAATCCACATTCAACATTTTAGGAACAGCTTCTTCCCCTCCAATGCCATATTACTAAAGAGTTCATAAACCCATGAATACACCCTATTCCTCTTTTTCCATTATTTATTTTTGTTACATTGTAATTTTTATATCTTGCACAGTACTGCTGCTCCAAAACAACAGATTTCATGACATGTATGTTTGTGATAATAAACCTGATTCTGACATATAATTTAAACATGCTCAACATCAGAAAATGCATTCTTTGGTCGGCTGAGTTTCATTTCATTTTTTTAAATGCGTTACAATTTTATCTCACAGTTGCTTAACATTGGAATTCTTGCTGAATACTGATCCAAAAAACTGAAGAAAGATTAATCAGTAAGCTTCAAATGATATCGCTGTAACCCCAACATCACATGTGGTCAGTTATTGGCTTGGAAGTTTACTCATGCACAATTTAACTGAGAATTCTGGCTTTTCGTCTTTGGCTCAACCAAAGCACGTTGAGGCCATATGCAGACTGCAAACCAGGAAATGGCAAACTACACTAAGCATGAGTCAAACCCCATGTGGCTTAGCAGTTCTTGAAATGAACTGTCAGTCATTGTAAGAGGAGCTGTATAATCTTTATATAATGGTTATGAAAGACAAACAAAAACCCATCTCTCACACTTCTTGGCACAATGAGCAATAATCTGATATCCTAATTTCAAAAGTGAGACTTAATTTCAAGGGTGATATTGGACTGTAATTTTGAAAAAGACAATAATATCATACAGATGGTGCAACATACTTGTGAGTTAATTGCAATAAGAAGCGAGGTTGATAAGCCAATGTTGCTGATAAAATGCAGTCACTTTTAATTGTCTTTAGAATCAGATTTATTGTGCTATTTATTCTGTACGCTTCTGCAGAAAAGTCCATCAGCCTGTAATTGTGACTGTGACTGCTATATAAATACTTACAATCTAGGTTTCTTTCCCCTTGGAGGAGGAAGATCTTATACAGTGAAAAATCTTCTCATTAACTGTTCTATACATTTAGATGAGTAAAACTTAAAGCAGCTTTGTACCTGTACTCATTCTGTAATCTAATTAGATAACATCCATCAAGAGGGTAATCAGATGATACAATCAGAACCTCAGAACTCATTTCGCAGACAGCAAACCCTTTATTTTGGACCTTGTCCAGTTCAGTTTATCTCTGGGTGAGCACCCTCAACAAGAATGCTCATTAATAATGTTCAGTTGGAACAAGTGTCTCTGATCGTTACCAGAGCACTGTGCAGAGGCTGCAGCTACAATGGAGGAACAGATTCAGTCAGTCTTGAGCTATGCCAGTTGTATTTGTCATAAATGACATGCAGTTATTCAAAGTGAATGATCCTTATCTTATTGAACTGTTCATAATATGGATAACATTTGAGGGTTATTGAGATTCAGAATGCAATTATCACACTGCACCAAATGGAAGATAGGTAGTCATTAGTTTCATATGAGTTTCCATCAGGTGGTTAAAAAAATGAAGATATACAATACTTTTGCAAATAATGAGCTAAAAGTATCCACCTGGTTTTGTAGTCTTTTATAATATTTCCATTCAGCAACTTTAAAAAATGGAGATATATCTTCACCTGTCACTCTATTTGATCTCTGTATTTTCCTTCCTTTAAATCCTTATGAAAGAGGTGGAAACAATTACACAACCTCTACACAACTGAAGACAGATTTATCACAGAGTAATAGAGTAACATGGCATAGAAACAGGTCCTTCAGGCCAACTCATATATGCCAACCATGGTGCCCACCACGCTAGTCCCAATTGCATTATGTATCTTGGTCACCCCGTCTATTGGAAATATAATATCGATCATCTAGATTTTGATACAGACATATAAAACTGAATAAATATTTAATACATTAGACATATGGGTTTCTGTTTGTGTTGTTAATGAACATATTATACAAGATCTGGATTAAGTTTAACTCTCTGAAGTGGACTATCTTGAAGAACCTATCCACCATTGTCATGATCACCCTGGGCCCATCAGAAGGTAGAAAACCCCCGATGAAATCCATGGTGAGGTGGGATCAAGGGCACCAAGGGTCCGGTAGTGGTCGCAAGAGCCCAGACGGCCACTGGTTGGATGAATTACGCTGGGCAAATGGAGAGCAGAAACATATTGATGTACACCTGCGATCATGGTGGGCTACCAGAACTGATGTTGCAGAAAATCCAGAGTCTGTCATGCACCTGAATGACCAGAGAGGGATGAGGACTGGGTCCGCTGGTGTGCCGCCGAGTGCGCGGCTGCCAGCACATGCATGCAGTCGTCAGGTCTGTCAGCTGGAACAAGCTCATGCTGTAGGGCCTGGCGGATGTTTCTCAAGGTCGCAGGCAATTGGGGCAAGGATCTGAGAGGATGGAATGAAGGGCTGAATATCAACTTTAATAATAGATTGAAAAATAACAAACCAAGAGGAGAAACAAAAACTAAACACAGCAGGCAACAAGGTAACTGAAGGCTAGGAGCAATTGGTTGAGGCAGGCCAGTTTGATGAGTGAACAAGGACGGTGGATGAGAGCTGGGATTAAATAGGCTGCAGGGGATGAGTTAGAAATGAGTGACAGGGACTTCATTAGCTGGGTGGATACTGAGCCAGATACCTGCTTGTGCAGGCCTGACACTGGTTAGTCAGAATTTTTATGGAGACTCCATATCGCCATTGCAAAAAGAGAACTTTTTAAATAAAATCACTGAGGTTGGTAAAAAGAGAATAGAAGGGCTGAATCTGTGAGGACTTCTGAGGACTAGTTTGTAAAAACCAGGGTTGAGATTTTTCCACCTCAATAGAATCAGCAGATTCCAAACCCTAACACACCCTCCTCCACCCCACCACTACCTCCTTTTCCCAGCCCTGAGCACTTCCACGACCACCTACATTCTCTCTTGGCACCATTCCAGTCCCAAAGTCATCATCATTCCTTGTGTTTCCTCAGCTGCCCCTGAATGTTAGTGTTCCTGACTCCTTTGAGGTAAGCCAAGAGTTTAGGCCAAAGCACTATTGAGTTATTAGTAAATGTTTTGTTATTTTTAGGTGTTACATGATACAGTAAAAAGCTTTTGTTTACATGCCTCCCAGACAGATCTTTCCATACTTCAGATAGTGCAAAAAAGGAACAAAATGGATTGCAGAATACAATATTAGTTACAGACGAACTTCACTGTAGGTGAACAGAGTACAATGGTCATTCAGGGGTAGATTGTAAGGTCAAGAGTTTGTCTTGGTTATGCAAGAGGTCTGTTCAAAAATGTTATAATGGTGGGATGGAAGCTGTTCTTTAGTCTGGTTGTATATATTCTTAATTTTTTGTATTTTCTGCCCGATGGGAAGGTTGAGAAGTGAGAATGATCAGGTTGGGAGAAGTCTTTGATTATGTTGGCTGCTTTCCCAAGGCAGTGGAATGTGCAAACAGAATCAATGGAAGGGAGAGTAACCTTCATAATAGACTGGGCTGTGTTCACAACACTTTGCAATTTCTTGCAAATTCTTGCAGTCCGGATAGGATACTTTCTATGGTGTTTTTGCAAACTGAGTATATAAGCAAGACTGACACGTAATTTACTGCTGATATACCATTACTGACTTTGCCATTTATCTGAATGGGATGTTAAGCCAACCTGCTCAGTTGCAAGTAAGATATTACCTGGTCATGCCTTGACAGATAACTGTAATATTAGATTAAGATATCCAAAAATCAATATTTGTGGGACCTTGTTGAAGACCAATTCCTGTCCAAACAAACTCTCCTAACAATGGATGCACATTCAAAATCAATCATTGTCTTTGAAGCTCTTTACGAAAACACCCCGAAGAAAAAAATGCCAGAGCTTTAGTTTTTTCATTGTATATAGATGTTCTGAGGTTATAGAGTGAACTACAGACACACAAATCTTTATGGTTTCACTATCAGCTGGGGAATGGCTCTCTTATTTACTTTCTCTTTACTTGGAAAGTACCAGGGTTCCACCTGTACAGTTCCCACACCGATGGTTTGAGCATCAGATAACAATAGTGGGTCACTTGTATCTGTCTAAGATTTTCACTCACAGTTCAATTGTGTACCTGAGGCAATGCCTCAGGCAAAAATAAAAAGCTGCTTTAAAACGGGAATCTATAAGAGGGCTGACACTTGAGAGTAATAGGCATTGTATACAGCATAAAAATAGCCATTGACTGCACGGACATTTATATACATAGAACATGGAACATTATAACAGAACGTGGAACAGTACAGCAGAACATGGAACAATACAGCAGAACATGGATCAGTACACCAGAACATGGAACAGTACAGCAGAACGTGGAACAGTACAGCAGAACGTGGAACAGTACAGCAGAACATGGAACAGTATAACAGAACATAGAACAGTACAACAGAACATGGAACAGTACAGCAGAACATGGAACAGTTCAGCAGAACATAGAACAGTGCAGCAGAACATGGAACAGTAGAGCAGAACATAGAACAGTACAGCAGAACATGGAAGAGTACAGCAGAACATAGAACAGTACAGCAGAACATAGAACTGTACAGCAGAACATAGAACAGTACAGCAGAGCGTGGAACAGTACAGCAGAACGTGGATCAGTACAGCAGAACATAGAACAGTACAACAGAACATGGAACAGTACAACAGAACATAGAACAGTACAGCAGAACATGGAACAGTACAGCAGAACATAGAACAGTACAGCAGAACATGGAACAGTACAGCAGAACATAAAACAGTACAGCAGAACACGGAATAGTACAGCAGAATATGGAACAGTACATCAGAATGTAGAACAGTACAGCAGAACATGGAACAGTACAGCAGAACATGGAACAGTACAACAGAACATGGAACAGTACAGCAGAACTAGTCCTTCAGCCTACAATACCTGTGCTGACCATGATACCAATTTAAACTAATCCCATTTACCTGCACATAGCCTATATCCCTTCACTCCCTGCTCTTCATGTGTTTGCCTAAATGCCTCTTAAATGTTGCTCTTGTATCTGCTTCTAGCACCTTGGAAAGCCACAAAAAATCTGCCTCACAAATGTCCTTTAATTCTTTTCCTCCCTCACCTAAAACCAATGCCTACTTGTGTTATCCACCCTGGGAAAAAGACTCTGATTACACTATCTATGCCTCTCATAAATTTATACACCTCCGTAAGATAACCCCTCAGCATCTGACACTTCTGATTAGAAAATCCTATCTTGTCCAATCAGAGGGGTCTTGGGTCCAAGCCCATAGTTCACATATATGGCGTGATGGCCTTCATTAGTTGTGGGACTGTGTTCAAGAGCAGCAAAGTAATATTGCCACTCCTTAAAATTCTGGTTAGACCATGCTTGGAGTAAACTGTGCAAATGTAAAAAACGAAACAAGTAATAAATAAATAAATAATACTGAGAGCATGAGTTATAGAGCCCTTGGAAGTGAATCCATATGTTGTGTTCAGTGATCAATTCAGTGTTGAGGTGAAGTTATCCACGTTGGTTCAGGAGCCAATGATTGAAAGATAATAACTGTTCCTGAACCTGGTGGTGTGGGTCCTAAGACTCCTGCACCTTCCTCCTGAAGGTAGCAACAAGAGGATAGCATGGTGGGGGGGGGGGGTCCTTGATGATGGACGCTGCTTTTTTCTGGCAGCACTCCTTGTAGATTTGCTCAGTGGTCGGGAAGGCTTTTCCTGTGATGAACAGGTCAGTATCCACCACCTTTTGTAAACTTGTCCATCCTTGGCCATTGATGTTTCCATACCAAGCCGTGATGCAATTAGTCAACAAACTCTCCACTGTGCATCTGTAGAAGTTTTAGATGACATGCTGAATCTGTGCAAACGTTTGAGAAAGTAGAAACACTGCTGTACCTTCTCTGAAATGGCACTTACATGCTGATGCCAGGACAAATTCTCTGATACGATAACACCAAGGAGTTTAAAGTTACTGACCCTCTCTATATGCAATCCCCAGATGAGAACTGACTCATGAACCCCTGATTTCCTCCTCTTGTTGTCAATAATCAGCTCTTTGGTTTTGCTGACGTTGAGTGAGAGGTTGAGAAAAGGTTAAGAGAGCGAGGGTTTTTCTCTTTGGGGTGAAAGAGGATGAGAGGCAACTTGATCAAGGTGTACAACATTATATATGTGGTTCATCCGTCATCGTCGATGAAGACCCACATATGTAATGTTGTACACCAGAGAGGCAATGAAAATACCAGAAAAGATCCTTTTAATGTTAGTGAAGGAAAGTTTAGGTGAGATGTCAGAGGTAGGTCTTTCACACAGAGTAGTCAGTGCCTGAAATGCACTACCCAATGTATGGTAGAAGGTGAAAAATTAGGGACTCTTAGATAGGCATTTGTATGTCAGAAAAATGGAGAATTGTGGGCTGCGTTGGAGGGAAGAATTAGATTGATTGTGGAGTAGGTGTATATGGATTGGTACAATATTGTCGTACGAAGTCCCTTATAGACGTGCACCCAAAGATCTCTCTAAACACCAGTGCTCATAAGGGTCCAACCATTTACTGTACAGTATACTTTCCTTATACGTTGGACTTCCAAAAGTACAACATCTCACACTTGTCAGAGTTGAAATCCATCTGTCATTTTGCCATCCATATTTGCAACTGATCCTTTTCATCCTGCATTATCCTTTGAAAATCTTCCTTACTATCTACATTCTGCCAATATCTATGTTGACTGCAAACTTGGTCATCAGTTAAATTACGTTTTTGTCCAAATCATGTAAATATCATGAACAACAGAGGGCCCAGAACATCAATGGTGACAGACCTCACTCAGTATAGCACCAACCCCCCCCCATCCATTACACTTTGACTTCTATGGTCAAACCAATTTTGAAAATAGCCAACCAAATCACCATTGATCCCATATGCCTTAATCTTCTCAATCAGTCTACCATGTGAGGCCTTCTTGATTGCTGTACAATATCCACTATCTTACCCTCATCAGTCATCTTCGTCATTTCGCCCTCCTTACTATCCACAAGACCGCCAAGTTCTCCATAAAACTTTGGCTAAGTTTGTAAGGTATGACCTCCCTCTTCGACATCCATTTTCTACTTGGACACTTACATTAGATTATTTTTGATGTTCACAACAACTGTTTCTCACGATTGATAGAGTATTCTGGTTTAGAATCACAGAGTGTCATAATTTTGCCCAATTTGTGGACCTTTAATACTTCTGTTCTAATCTCTTCTACCCTTACCCCTTTACTTTGCTATAAACTTACATATGCAATTCTCTATTCCCTCACCAGAAGAAAGGACGAGGATGGCAAGGTAAGAGAATCTTGGATGTCAAGAGAGGTTTTAAATTTAGTGAAGAAGGAAAAGGAAAGGTAGATAAAGCTTAGGAAGCCAGAATCAAACAGAGCTCTTGAGGATTATCATCATCATCATCATCAGGTGCCATGCCCAGTTTGAGCTTTGATTACCAAGGCCCACACACTCCTGTTTCGGGTCAAGTGGATCAATTCATGGGTATTCATTTCCAGTTCTCTGGCTGCTGTCCCCATTATCATTTGTCTTTGCCTTCCTCTTGCTTTCTTCTTTTCAGTCTTTCCCATAATTACTGTGCATTCTAACTCCTCTTTCCTAATCACATGTCCAATGAAGTTACGTTGCCTTTTCATGATCTCATACATTACTTCTCTTTTTGTGTTTGCTCTTTCATGACACCCTTGTTAGATATTCATTTCGTCTATGATATTCTTTGCATCCTCCTCAAAAACCACATCTCTGCTGAGCGTTTCCTCACGTTACTAGATATTATCCAACATTCTGAGCCATATACCATAACTGGATAAACATAACATTTCAGTACTCTGAGGCGGGTTGTCATGCCTAGTTTAGTATTGGTCAGTATACTCTTCATTCTCATAAAGGTGTCTTTTGCCATCCCTATTCTTCTTTTAATGTCCAAGTCGCACCTGCCATCTGATGTCACCCAGCTTCCTAAGTAGCAAAAGTCCTGTACTTGTTTTATGTCTTCCCCATTTATTCTCAGCCTGCAGATAGGATTCTCCTTCTTTTTGGATACCACCATACATTCTGTCTTTTTGCAATTGATAGATAGACCCACTTTTGCACTTTATTCAACAATTATATAAATTAAGTTTTGTAATTCTTCCTCCGTACTTGCAATTAACAGTGTCATCTATATATATGAAATTATTGATGTTTTCACCACCAACTTTGATTCCCAAGATGTCTCTTATTTTTTTGTAATATTGTCTCACTGTACACATTAAATAAATCAGGGGAGGAAACACACCCTTGTCTAAAGTCTCTCTTGATTTTCATAAACTGACTCACTTTTCCATCTGTTCTTACAGTGGCAGTTTGTTCCCAGTACAGATTTCTGATTAGGCGGGTGTCTTTTGTATCTAGATCTAGAGTTTTCTGTAATATTTCAAATAACTTATTGTGCTTCACTTTATCAAATACTTTTGTGTAGTCGATAAAACAAACAAATATATCTTTTTGCACTTGAATAGCTTGTTCTGATAGTATCCTTAACATCAATGTTGCATTTCTTGTACTTTTGTCTTTCACAAACCATATTGTTCTTTGCCTATTTCAGCTTGTATCTTACTTTTAGCTCTTGTCATCAAAATTCTTAAAAGTATCTTGGTGATATGACTCATTAAGCTTATGGTCCTATGTAATTCACATTCTATTGCTCCAGGTTTCTTACGAAGAGTGATAAATACTGATTTTTTCACCTCTTCTGGTATTATTCCAGTCTCATAAATGTCATTGATTAAATCAGTAAGTTTTTCAATTCCAATATCTTCAAGGGCGATAATTTGTTCTATTACTAATTCATCAGGACCTGCTGCCTTTCCTTTCTTCATCTTATTTATTGCATTACGAACTTCAGATTTTAAAATACTTGGACTTTCAATGTTTTTCTTAATTTCTGGTTTTTTGCCTCGATCATCTTCAAACAATTCCTGAATATACTCAGTTCATCTGTTCATAATCTCATCTTTTTCCATGATAATGGTACCGTCCTTTGCTTTTAAACATCCACCTGAAGAACAGAGGAGCTTTTTACCAGTGATATTCTTGAGGATTATAAAGAAATAAAAAAAAACAGGAAGTAAATTAGGAAACCCAGGAAGGGCCATGCAGTTCTTGGCAAGTAGGATTAAAGAGAATCCCAAGAAATTTGGCAGGGGGATGGGAACCAGGATGATAGAGTGGAGGAAGGGGAAAACAGAAATAAATCTAAGATAGTGAGCAGTAAAGATGTCAGGAAAGACAGGCAGGTGATGGGGCAAATTTGCAGCCATTGGGATGAGTTGCAGTGCAATCAAAGCGAAAAGTACCAAATACTGGTCTTAAGGTGTTATACTTAAATGCACGTAGTATAAGGAATAAGGTGGATGATCTTGTCATACAGCTACAGATTGGCAGGTATGATATTGTGGCCATCACTGAGACGTGGCTAAAGGATGCATATCTCTGGGAACTGAACGTCCATGGATACACGGTGTATCGGAAGGATGGGAAGGTAGGTAGAGGGGGAGGCGTGGCTTTATTGGTAAGAAGTGATATCAAATCATTAGAAAGAGGTGACATAGGATCGGAAGGTGCAGAATCTTTATGGGTTGAGCTAAGAAATCGCAGGGGTAAAAGAACCCTGATGGCAGTTATTTATAGGCCTCCAAACAGCTGCAGAATTGGGGACTACAAATTACAACAGGAAATAGAAAAGGCTTGTCAGAAGGGCAGTGTTATGATAATTGTGTGGGAGCTTAACATGCGAGTGGATTGGGAAAATCAGGTCGGCACTGGATCTCAAGAGAGAGAATTTGTAGAATGTCTGCGAAATGGCTTTTTAGAACAGCTTGTTGTTGAGCCCACTAGGGGATTGTCTGTACTGGATTGGGTATTGTGTAATGAACCGGAGGTGATTAGAGAGATTGAGGTGAAGGAACCCTTAGGAGGCAGTGATCAAAACATGATTGAGTTCACTGTGAAATTTGAAAAAGAGAAACCAAAATCTGATGTGTCGGTATTTTAGTGGAGTAAAGGAAATTACACTGGCATGAGAGAGGAACTGGCCAAAGTTGACTGGAAAGGGACACTGGCAGGAAAGACAGCAGAGCAGCAGTGGCTGGAGTTTATGCGAGAAGCGAGGAAGGTGCAACACAGGTATATTCCAAAAAAGAAGAAATTTTCCAATGAAAAAAAAGGATGCAACCGTGGTTGACAAGAGAAGTTAAAGCCAAAGTTAAAGCAAAGGAGAGGGCATACAAGGAAGCAAAAATTAGTGGGAAGACAGAGGTTTAGGAAGTTTTTAAAAGCTTACCAAAGGAAACTAAGAAGGTCATTAAGAGGGAAAAAATGAACTATGAAAGGAAGCTAGCTAATGATATCAAAGAGGATACTGAAAGCTTTTTCAAGTATATAAAGAGTAAAAGACAGGAGAGAGTAGATATAGGGCCGATAGAAAATGATGCTGGAGAAATTAGACAGACAGACAGACAGACATACATACTTTATTGATCCCAAGGGAAATTGGGAAATTTTAATAGGAGATAAGGAGATGGCAGAGGAACTGAACGAGTATTTTGCATCAGTCTTCACTGAGGAGGACATCAGCAGTATACTGGACACTCAAGGGTGGCAGGGAAGAGAAGTGTGCACAGTCACAATTACGACAGAGAAAGTACTCAGGAAGCTGTATAGTCTAAGGGTAGATAAATCTCCTGGACCAGATGGAATGCACCCTCGTGTTCTGAAGGAAGTAGCTATGGAGATTGCGGAGGCATTAGCGATAATCTTTCAAAAGTTAATAGATTCTGGCATGGTTCTGGAGGACTGGAAGATTGCAAATGTCACTCCGCTATTTAAGAAGGGGGCAAGGAAGCAAAAAGGAAATTATAGACCTGTTAGCTTGACATCGGTGGTTGGGAAGTCGTTGGGGTCGATTTTCAAGGATGAAGTTACGGAGTACCTGGAGGGATATGACAAGATAGGCAGAACTCGGCATGGTTTCCTTAAAGGAAAATCCTGCCTGACAAGTCTATTACAATTTTTTGAGGAAATTACAAGTAGGCTAGACAAGGGAGATGCAGTGGATGTTGTATATTTGGATTTTCAGAAGGCCTTTGACAAGGTGCCACACATGAGGCTACTTAACAAGATAAGAGCCCATGGAATTACAGGAAAGTTACATACATGGATAGTGCGTTGGCTGACTGGCAGGAAACAGAGAGTGGGAATAAAGGGATCCTATTCTGGTTGGCTGCCGGTTACCAGTGGTGTTCCACAGGGGTCCGTGTGGAGGCCGCTTCTTTTTACATTGTACATCAACGATTTGGATTATGGAACAGATGGCTTTGTGGCTAAGTTTGCTGATGATACGAAGATAGGTGGAGGGGCCGGTAGTGCTGAGGAAACAGAGAGGCTGCAGAGAGACTTGGATAGATTGGAAGAATGGGCAAAGAAGTGGCAAATGAAATACAATATTGGAAAGTGTATGGTAATGCACTTTAGCAGAAGAAATAATCGGGCAGACTGTTATTTAAGTAGGGAAAGAATTCAGTTCTGAGATGCAACGGGACTTGGGAGTCCTCGTACAGGATACCGTTAAGCCTAACCTTCGGGTTGAGACGGTGGTGAAGAAGGTGAATGCAATGTTGGCATTCATTTCTAGGGGAATAGAGTATAGGAGCAGGGATGTGATGTTGAGGCTCTATAAGGTGCTGGTAAGACCTCACTTGGAGTACTGTGGGCAGTTGTGGTCTCCTTATTTAAGAAAGGACGTGCTGACGTTGGAGAGTGTACAGAGAAGATTCACTAGAATGACTCCAGGAATGAGAGGGTTAACGTATGAGGATCGTTTGTCCGCTCTTGGACTGTATTCCTTGGAGTTTAGAAGATTGAGGGGGGACCTCATAGAAACATTTTGAATGTTGAAAGGCATTGACAGAGTGGATGTGGCAAAGTTGTTTCCTATGATGGGGGAGTCTAGTACGAGAGGGTATGACTGAAGGATTGAAGGGCGCCCATTCAGAACAGAGATGCGAAGAAATTTTTTTAGCCAGATGGTGGTGAATCTATGCAATTTGTTGCCATGGGCTTCAGTGGAGGCCAAGTCATTAGATGTATTTAAGGCAGAGATTGATAGATATCTGAGTAAATGGGAGAATGGATCAGCTCATGATGAAATGGCGGAGCAGACTCGATGGGCCGAATGGCTGACTTCTGCTCCTTTGTCTTATGGTCTTATGGAAGTTCTATATGTACATGAAGAACAAGAGGATAACTAGGGAGTGAGTAGGACCACTCAAGAATAAAGGAGGAAAATTTTGCTTGTATGCAAAGGATGTGGGTGAGGTCCTGAATGAGTACTTTGTATCAGCACTTACCAAGGAGATAGTCATAGAGAATAGGGGGATTAGTGCTGAGTGAATTGATGTGCTATGGCAGTTCAGGGTAAAGGAATTAGCAACAGGTGGATTAAAAAACATTAAGGTGCATAAATCCCCAGGACCTGATGGGATAAACCCCAGGTAATTGAGAGTGGCAAGAGAAGAGACTGCTGAGGCCTTGAACAATACCTTCATGTCTTTAGCCACAGGTGAGGTCCTGGAGAACTGGTGAGTAGCTAATGTTGATTCATTATTCAAGAAGGGAGCCAAGGATAACCCTGGAAACTAGACAGGTGAGTCTCACGTCCATGGCAGAGAAGCTATTGGAGAGAATCTTTAGTGATAGGATTTTGTACATTTTGATTGTTTTTTAAGAGGGATTTGGGGAGGTTGATGTGTCTGATCCATTTTGTTCATTTTTTGTGCGGGAAGAGGGATTTGGCGGTCGATGTACCTGATCCGTTTTGTTCATTTTTTGTGCAGGAGGAGAGATTTGGGGGTCAATGCGCCTGATCTCTGTTTTGTTCGTTTTTTTGTGCTGGAGGAGTGATTTGGCAGTCAATGTGCCTGATTCATTTTGTTCACTTTTTTGTGTGAGAGGTGAGAGTTGGGGGTCGATGTGCCTGCACTAATTTGTTAATTTTTTGTGCGGGAGGAGGGACTTGGCAATTGATGTGCCCGATCCATTTTGTTTATTTTTTTGTGTGGGAGGAGGGATCTGGGAGTCAATGTGCCTGATCTCTGTTTTGTTCATTTTTTTGTGTGGGAGGAGGGACTTGGTGGTTGATGTACCTGCACCAATTCGTTAACTTTTTTGAGTGGGAGGAGGGATTTGGGGGTCGATGTGCCTGTTCCATTTTGTTTGATTTTTTGTGCGGGAGGAGGGATTTGAGGGTCGATGTGCCAGATCTGTTTTGTTTGTTTTTTTGTGCGGGAGGAGGGACTTGGCAGTCAATGTGCCTGAACCAATTTGTTAATATTTTCGTGTGGGAGGAGGGATTTGAGTGTCAACGTACCAGATCTGTTTTGCTTGTTTTTCTGTGTGGGAGGAGGGATTTGAGGGTCAATGTGCCTGATCTGTTTTGTTTGTTTTTTTGTGCGGGAGGAGGGATTTGGGAGTCGATGTGCCAGATCTGTTTTGTTTGTTTTTTTTGCGTGGGAGGAGGGATTTGAGGGTCGATGTGCCAGATCTGTTTTGCTTGGTTTCTGTGTAGGAGAGATTTAGGGGGATTGATGTACCAGTTCTGTTTTTGCTCATTTTTTATGCACAGAGGGGGCATTTGGGTGCTAATGATCATGCTGCCTTTCTTTGTTTTCTTAGTTTCATGGCTACCTGGAAAATTGAAGAAATTCAGAATTGTATACTTTGATAATGAACGAACCTTTGAACCTTTATGAGCATTTGGAAAACCAGCATGGCTTTGTCTGGAGTTAGTGGCTTACTAACTTGACTGAATTTTTTGATGAGGTGAAGAGGGTGGTTGATGAAGGCAGGACTGTGGATGTTGGCAACATGGATTTTTGTAAGGCATTTAACAAGATGATTAGAAGATTAATCCAGAAGACTAGGATGCATGAGATCTATGTCGAATTGGCTGTTTGAATTCCATACCAGCTTGCTCATAGAAAACAGAGGGCAGTGGCCAAAGGGACTTATTCTATCTGGAGGTCTGAAATTAGTGGTGCCCCACAGGAATCTGTGCTGGGATCTCTGCTATTTGTGATGTATATAAATGATCTGAATGAAAATATGTGTAGCCTGGGGAAAAGTACACACTTAGGACAACAAAGACTTTTTCGGGTTTTAATTCCTTTATCAGTTTTTGATGTTTAAGTGCCAGTAGAGGATCACGAAACAAAATGAACGAATTTACTACCAGTTCTTGCCATTACAATCTCAGTTTAACTTTCGATTCACACCCTTGTGTATGGACAGAATTGCATATGCAGTATAAAAATACCAGAACTAATACGGTACTAATACGGTACTAATACAGTAGTGGCAATCCTGAAGGAACACAATACAAACAACATTAGAATCCCACCCACCCTGCATCTTATACACAACAGCAAAAAATCTAAGCGAGTACATCTCATCTAAGATGCGCACACATGTTGAACTTCTGAACAGAGACTAAACATTCACGTTACGTGGTTACGTGCACAATCAGTCCTGATACAATAAAGTTAGACAAAGGTACACTTTGGCACAACTTTTACAAGGTATTGTCTGGTAGTTAAATTACAGGGAGACTGACCTACTTGGATAGTGAGGAACTTGGTATAAGCCACGCTACCCAGCATTGATTTCTTCACTCGTGGAAATCTAAAGCATCCACATGTAAAGCATGTCAAATTACTGATATTCTCAATCTGCCAACAAGCATAAACAAATTCACATCAATATTGTCAATTAATGCTCACCTTTCCTCACATTGCCCAGCCTCGGGAGGAACCCAATTCCAACGCCTTACCACGTTTTCAGCAGAAAGCAAAATGGTCTCCCCACTATCCCACGCATGTGTAATGACATCACCATCTCCCCTTAAAGGCACAGACAACTATTCTAGCACTACCCGGATGGATGCCTAAGTACACTTTTAACGATACTGAATTAGATCCGACGGTCACCCGGTTACATATGTACACTGTACATGGATAGGTTAGTAAATTTGCAGATGATACGAAGATTGGTGGTGTTGTGGATAGTGTAACAAACTGGCAAAAAATACAACAGGATGCAGATCAGTTGCAGATATGGGCAGAGAAATGGCAGATGGAGTTTAACCTGGCCAAATGTGAAGTATTGCACCTTGGTAGATCAAATGCAAAGAGAGATAGTACAGTGTTAAAGGTAAGGCAAGTTTATTTGTATAGCACTTTTCAAACACGGGGCAGTTCAATGTGCTTTATATAAATCAAGATATAAAAAAAATCAAACCTCAGATTTCAGACAATATAAAATGAATAAAATCACACATAAAAATAAAGACATAGAAGTTAAAGCGCAGGAGATTTTAATTAAAAGCTACAGCAAAAAGGAAAGATTCAAGCCTCAGTTTAAAAACACTTAAAGTTGTCTCAGACTCGAGATACTCTGGAAGGTTATTCCAAATATGTGGAGCATAGTAATTAAAAGCTGCTCGCCATGTTTTTGGACCCATGGATGGTAAGCAGACCTGTCCCAGATGACCTGAGAGCTCGGGAAAGTTCATAATGCAGCAAGAGATTGGACATGTATTTCGGCCCCAGACCATTCAGTGCTTTATAAACCAGTAGCAATATTTTAAACCCAATCCTCTGATGGACAGGAAGCCAGTGTAGTGATCTGAGAACTGGAGTGATGTGTTCACTTTCTTGGTCTTAGTGAGGACTCTAGCAGCCATGTTCTGAATGAGCTACAGCTCTCCAAGGGATTTTATTTACAGAGACCTGTGAAAACGCCATTTCAGTAGTCAAGCCTACAAAAAATAAATGGATGGATGAGTTTTTCTAGATCTTGCTGAAACATAAACCCTTTAACTCTCTCTATATTTTTAAGATGTTAGTAGGCTGACTTTGTAATTGTCTTAATGTGGCAGTCTGAGTCCATCACAACACCAAAGTTTCTGGCTTGGTTTGTGGACTGTAATGGCAGGGATTCTAAGTGAGCACGGACTTTTAATCATTCTTTTTTGGCACCAAAAACAATTATTTCAGTTTTCGCTTTTAACTGGGGGAAAGGCAAGATTCTTAACAGTGTTGATGAGCAAAGGGATCTTCGAGTCCAAGTCCATGTCTCCCTGAAAGTAGCTACACAGGTTGATAGGATAATTAAGAAGGCATACGACATGCTGTATTAGATGAAGCACTTAGTTGAAGAGTCGGGATGTTATGCTGCAGCTTTATAAAATCTATTTAGGACACATCTGAAGTATTGCATATAGTCCTGGTCATCCTGTTATAGGAAAGATGTTGAGACTTTGGAGAGGGTACAGAAGAAGTTTAACAAGATGTTGCCAGGATGAGAGGGCATGTCCTATAATGAAATGTTAGACAAACTTTCTCTGGAGCAGCAGAGGCTGAGGGGAGATCTGATAGAGGTTTATAAAGTAATTTCAAAGGAGATGCGAGGAGCAAATTTTTTTTACACAGGGAGTGATTGGTACCTGGAATGCGCCACCTGGGGTGATGGTAGAGGCAGAAGCATTAGAGACTTTGAAGAGGCATTTAGATAGGCACATAAATGTGAGGAGAATGGAAGGATATGGGCATTGTGTAGGCAGAAGAGATTAGTTAGCCTTTTCATTGTGAATTTAATTGGTTCAGCCAACATTGTGGGCTGAAGAGCCTATTCCTGTGATACACTGTTCTATGCTCTATCTCAGTCCTCATAGGACAGTGCTTTGTTCAGAGGCTGTGCCTCGGATCTTAGATTCTGCTACTAATGAAAACATCCTCTCCATATCCTCTCTATACAAACCTCGCAGTATTTGGTAGGTTTTAATGAGATTCCCCTTCATTCTTCTGTACTCCTCTGAGTACAGGCCTAGAGCCATCAACGCTGTCCAGATATTAAACATTTCATTCCTGGGATCATTCTTGCGAGCTTCTCCAGAGCCAGCACGTTTCCTTAGATACAGGGCTCAAATTTTCTCTTAAGTATTCAAAATGCGATCTGACTAATACTTTATCAAGCCTTAGTACATCCTTCACCTTGGTTATTACATGCAAAGCGAAAAGTAGAGATGACGGTACAGCTTCCCAGAGACCATTACTTACCACATACCCAACAGACAGGGGATGTTCACTTATCTGTGTATGTCAGAGCACCTTCAGTTCCAACCAACATTTGGAAAAATCACTCTGCTTTTCCCCTTCCACTTACACTTTAACACATAATAGATGCTTTGAATAAAGCAAGATCAATATTTACAGCACAAAAAATGCTTGTGAAAGTAGGGAATAGATTCTGTAATGCTTCCTGTACTCTCTTTTACAAAATGTAATAAAATTCAAGCATTAATGTGAAACCATAATTTCAGAGAATGTGCAATTTGCAGCACCATTACTGATACAGGCAATATATTCCATTTTATTTCTTCATTAATATTAATATACTTTATTGATATAAGTAAAAATGATTTAATAATTTTCAGAATTTAGTGGAATGAAGACTTATAAACCAGCCATGTGGATGTATACAACAGGAAGTAACACACACAAAATGCTGGAGGAACTCAACAGATCAGGCAGTGTCTATGGAGGGGAACAAACGGTTGATATTTCCAGACAAAGCCCTTCATCAGGAGTGGACGGAAGTCCTAATGGAGGGTGACAGCCTAAAATGTCAAGTCCAGTTATCAATCCATGGTGGATTTGTGTATCTCAATGGTGATCAATTGAGGGCACTAAATAAGCCCAGCATCCCCATGAAGGGAGAGGAAGGCAAAGGGCTCATCAGCTTCAAACTCCGCACTAACTGGCACAGCCTCGATGTAGGGTTTTGACCCGGAAGTTGACTGCTTCTCTTCTCTCACAAAGGCTGCTCAACCCTTTGAGTCCCGCTGTGGAAGTTGAGGTAAGGCAAAGATTGCCTGGGGCGGTTGTAGTTAAGTGAGACCTTTGAAGAGAGATCACCAGAGACACCTCTGCTTACCACAGATGAGATAGGTTGGGTTGACTGCAGCACGCACTTATTCAATCCAAATGTGTGAGACTTTTCCAGAAATGTCTTCCTGAGGCATGTCGTCCCTTTACACAATGGGGTTGGGGGGGTGTTGCCGGAGACGCACGAGATAAGAGTAACAAAGAGCTGACAAACAGCTAAGGTTCTATAGTCTTTTTAGGCATCCGTTAGTCTCATGAGACCATGGATTTGTGCCTTGGAAGGTTTCCAGGGCGCAGGCGTAGGTAAGGTTGTATGGAAGACCAGCAGTTGCCCATGCTGCAAGTCTCCCCTCTCCACGCCACCAATGTTGTCCAAGGGAAGGTCATTAGGACCCATACAGCTTGGCACCAGTGTTGTTGCAGAGCAATGTGTGGTTAAGTGCCTTACTCAAGGACACACACAGTGCCTCAGCCGGCTCGAACTAGCGACCTTCAAATCACTAGACGAATGCCTTAACCACTTGGCCACGTGCCAACACTATCACCTTCACTAACTTAAAAATACCATCGACTGTCCACTCAAAGTTCCAATTGACTTATGCGCCTCTATTGTGAATGGCGATTGATCTAAAGAATAAGGAATTCAAACATGTACAACTTACAGTGATATCAATATCTGTAGCTGATAGCGCATTTCTGTATAAATATAGCTGTTTTCTGGTCAGACTTCAAAACAGTGTGGGCAACAGGGGCTCAAGTTGTTCTCCTTGTGCACAAGTAAAATAAAGAGAATGCTTGAGTCGTAAGAGTGTGTGTGTTTTGGGCCCAGTTATTTTAGCTATTTTGTTGTTGGCAGTTACAGTTACTTTGACACCTCCAGCAGATTATCTGTCAGAATGCAGTATTCTAACATGAACTGCCATTCCAACATGGTCGCTGTATCTGACCTCCTGATATCTACTGTCTATTCTCAGAACTTTTAAATTCTGCCATTCATGTCTGAATTTGCACCCGATCCCATTCACTCAGCAACCCAGTGCTTGGTGAATTTCATAGCATCTTGATTCAGCAATATTTCATTTATAAAATCTTTGTCCTCATTTTCAAAACACTCCAGAGTCATGTCATCCCACCCACTACATCACTGTGATCCCTTCCAATGCTATTTAGTGTCTATTTAGACCTCTAATAACAGTAAAGGCTGCCATTCAGCAATACGCTTCACCACGACATTCACCACTATTCTTCACCTCCCAGGAAACCTAAATATTTGTAAAAGTTGCTGGTGAACGCAGCAGGCCAGGCAGCATCTCTAGCAAGAGGTACAGTCAATGTTTCAGGCCGAGACCCTTCGTCAGGACGTCGGCCTGAAACGTCAACTGTGCCTCTTCCTAGAGATGCTGCCTGGCCTGCTGCGTTCACCAGCAACTTTTATGTGTGTGGCTTGAAATTCCAGCATCTGCAGATTTCCTCGTGTTTGCGAACCTAAATATTTGCCCCATTTTTGTGTATAGATGTACAGTCTATCAAACTGTTTGTAAGCCATGCGTTCAGAAGCTGCCACTTTGGCTATTTCTGTGTCCCAGTCCTGAAATGATGGCCCCCCCCCAAGTTCCTCCAACCTCTAAGTATAATTTGTCTTCCCACAGTTATACTTGTCTGGATCCAATTTTGAGAGTGTTTATCCCCAAGTAACCCAAGTGTGCCTCCCAAGACAAAAAGTCTAGGGCAGAAAGGGAGTTGAATACCTGAAACTTCACCAAGATACTTATGTATCACAATCTAAAATTCTTGAATTCTGGGACAGGACCAGAGCGCATGTACTAAGTCCCCTTTATCCGTCTCACAGTGCCAACATTCAGGGGTGTTTTTCAACCCTGATCTGTGTAATGTTGCTGGAGTCCAATAGAAACGGTGTAGAATCTTAAGGTAAATGCCTTAAAGATGCATAGCATTCCAAAGATTAATTATCTGTTCCAATCGTTACCAGTGCAAATCCCATTAACATATTTTAACCAATTTGATAAAATAACTAAGGCTTTTATTTGGAATGGTGAACACTCATGCTTAAACTTTAACAAATTACAATTGCCAGTTGAAAGGGGGGCTGAGGTTTGCCAAAGTTAATATAGTATTACTATGCCTTTACTCTTAAACATTGAGCACATTGGTCTCTCCCTCCAGAGAGCGCGCCTCCTTAGTATCGTATTGAGTGCTCTGCTCTTCCTCCCATCCCTCCATTACAATATTTGTCTATCAAGTTACCTCCTGAGGCAAGGTCTCACCCAATTATAACTCATATGCATTTGTGCTGGAATAAACTAGCCAGATTATTTAAATTTAATCCATATTTGAATGAAGCCTCGAGTATCTGGATGAATCCAAAGTTGTGTATTGATAAGTCCCCTTTCTTCTGGAGGGAATGGCAAGGGAAAGGCATAATTAAATTGGGAGACTTTATAATGGTGATAATTTTAAACCTTTTAATCGATTAACCCAACAGAACAATATTTCTAGGTCACAAGTTTGGAGATATCTTCAACCGCGTCATTTGCTGCATACAACTTTTGGTTCTACACAGCAACCCCCACAAGTTGCTACGATACTGTCTACTGTACTGGCTGCATATGGTAAAGGTCACGAAGCTTCAACTTACTATTCAGCTTTAACACAAATCTCCGGGGACAAAATTCTGTTGAGTCTTAAAAGAGCATGGGAAAAAGACCTGAGTGTGACTTTTGAGCCAAAAGAGTGGGACAAAATTTGCAAAAATGTCAAAACAATATCAAGAGACCTTGCTGCTCCAAATCTAATTCAGTGAACATGCTTAATGTTGACACTCCAGCACCTTTAGCTTAGCTTCCAATTCTCAGATGCTTCATCCACAACTTTCCTTGTCTTTCTTCTTTTAAGATGTTCTTTGCACCCACCATCTTGTCCAGTTTTGGATTGCTTGCACTAATATCTCCACACTTGGCTTGTTTGCTTCAAGTTTGGTTAAAGTTTGCTTGAAATAAGTCCTGTGAAGTAGTATTTAATTGTACTCAGTGAGATAAATATTCCTCAAACAGTGCATATATTAGAGCTGCTAGTTTCATTATTTAATATTATTATCTAAATCAAGTTTATTATAATAACATTTATTATGAAAATAATTTCATTACTATTTCAATTCAATTGTCCAACAATTTGATTAATCATGTGCATTTAAGTTTGAGCTCTCCATATGCAATTTTATCATGCCATTTTAATGCCAACATTTGCAATTAGATTGATGTTCTTTAGAAAAGAGTATTTGCTGCTCCTTACAGAATCGAAACTCAATTAAGTTATGTAGTTCAACAGATAAATAAAGCCCCATTTAACCTTGCAAAACACAGAGAATGCTGGAGGAACTCAGCAGGCTAGGCAGTAACTATGGAAAAAAAGTACAGTTGGTGTTTTGGGCCAAAACCCTCCGGTTAATTTTTTTGAGGAACAGTTGAATTCCTTGGCACTAATTACACTGGACAACAAAGATTTTGCTTCCTGAATACTGAAAATTGTATTGGCAACTACTGAGTACCAAACTATATGCATTTGGTTGACAACATGTTTTAAGCATACAAAACCATGAAGTGCAACATGTCACTCAAGATCCATTTTCTGTATTCCCATTGAGACTTCTTCCCTGCAAATCTTGGTGCTATCAGTGACAAGCGTGGTGAAGGGTTTTTCTCCAGGACAATGCAGTCATGGAGAAATGGTATCAGGGCAACTGGAATCTATCATTGCTGGCTGATTGTTGGTGGACACTCAGGTGGGAAGCTTTAGACACTGAGTACAAATGATAATCATCAACAAATCATTATTAGCTTAGCTGAACTTAGGCAAAGCATCAGCACCATTATGCAAATAAATGCATTATATTCAATAAAAGTTAATTTCTTGTTTCTACAAATTCCTTTGAGATACCAGGAGTCTGAAATTATATTTGTGTTCAGCTTCAAGTGGTGTAGCATAAATAACAAAAATTCTGAGGACACAACACTTCTGAAAAAAATTGTTTTCCAGTGCTATGGGACAGCAAATTTGCATCACCATTTCCAACATTACAACCATGATCACACTTCAAGAGTATTTTATTGATTGTGAAGATCAAGTCTAAGTATATTGTCATTTCAACCATGTATATGTGTACCACCAAGCAAAACAACATTCCTCTGGAACAAGATGCACAACACAGCTATGCAGCTCATACAACACATGAAGTAATATCACTACAAGTAAATTAACAAATAATAATGTGTATTTATGATACAAGCTAAAAAAGTAAGCAGTCTCCCCTCTCTGGCTATCTATCCAATAGAATGATGATGGTTCCTTTCAGTCAGTTAGTGGGGCATTTCCCCACTCCTCAGAAAGGAACAGCGTGTGCATGAGTGGATTTTAGATAAGTAAGGGGTTGCACAGGTCCAGACCCACCCTCTCAACATCCCCTCCCGGATCAAGTGGCATGGTGGGGTCCAAGATGGCTGGGGGAAGTTCTGTTGCAGTGAATTGCCAGACCAAGCTTCGAAGCAAGGGATGCCCTTTCCGCACTTCACGGCACGTGTTTGCTAGATGGCCATTGACCCTACGAGAGGGTTCCTCTGCCCTTTGACAGGTCTTGTTTTTCGTTCTGCAGGGTCTCTAGCCACCCTCCTCACCAGGTAAGCCTGGTGGGGGAGCCGGTTTAGTCGCCGACCACCCGACCATGCGACAGGTAGTACTGGGTTACATGGTACCAGTAGCACTCAGCCGAGTGACCTGACCAGAAAAATAAACAGTATAATGCTACTGGCACTTCATATGTAGTGAGATCTGGGTATAACAGGGAGTTCAGTGGTCTCATGGCCTGGGGGAAGAAGTTGTTTCCCACCGTGACAGTTCTTGTCCTAATCCTATAAAATCTCCTGCCTAATGGTAGGTCAAAGAGATTTTTGAACAGCTGGGAGGCATTATTTACAATACTAAAGGCCTTGCGAATGCAGAACTCCTGGGAAATATCTCAGGTGGGTGGAAGAGAGACCCTGGTGATCCTCTCAGCAGTCCTCACAATCCTTTGTTGGGCTTTGGGGTCAAATATGTTGCAATTCTCGTACCAGAGAGTATGCAGCTGGTCAGAACACTCTCAATGAGTGCTCCTGTAAAAATTGGTTGGAATGGGGTGGGAGCAGCCTCACTCACCTTTATCTCTTCTGGAAGTGGAGACTCTGATGTGCTTCCTTGACTAAAGAGATAGAGTTGACGTACCGGTGAGATCATCTATTATGTACACTCCCAGAAACTTGGTGCTCCTGACTCTCTCCATGGAGGAGCTGTGTATGTGCAGTGAGGAGTGGTCAGCCTGCACCTTCCTAAAGTCCACAATCATCTCTTTTGTCTTGTTCACATTGACACTCCAGTGCGCACACCATTCTACAAGCTGCTTTCCCTCCTCTCTGTACGCCGTTTCGTCGTCATTGTTGATGAAACCAACTACCACTGTGTCATCTGCGAACTTGATGATTCGGTTTGAACTGGACCTAGTAGTACAGTCATGCATCAGCAACATGAACAACAGCAGACTGAGCACACAACCCTGGGGGCAATGGTACTCAACATGATGGAGATAGAGAAGTTGCTGCCAACACAGAATGACTGGTCTTAATATCAAGAAATCCATGATCCTGTTACAGAGAGAAGTGTTGAGACACAATGAGGACAGTTTACTCACCAGCTTTGAGAGACGATTGTACTAAATGCCAAGTTGAAGTCGATAAACAGCATCCTGGCACCATTTTCCAGGTAGGACAGGACAGCATGGGGGGGGTGCAGGGCAGAGGCTATGGCATCATCAGTGGACTGATTTGAGTGGTAAGCAAACTGGAAAGGGTTCAATGTCGCAGGAAGATGGGACTTAATGCATGTGCTTTGGGACACTGCATAAATCCAAGTCTTCAGCACTTCCTTGGAAAGGAGCCAGTACTAGTGAAACTGTGCACAGTTTAAGCAAACAAAAGAAAAAGAATTGGGAGGAAATATAAACGAAAACTTCTATGAGCTACAGGTAATTCAATCTGAAGAAGTAGGCAAAGGCATCTGATGCAAAACACCCTAACCACTCGTTGCCCTAAGATGTGATTTGTTAATATTTTCACCAGTGTTGGATGAATTACCTTAAGCCTTGTACGGCAGCTCAGTTGCAAAGAATGGTAAAGTCTCCTGATGATTGTAATGGGCCAGTTACTGCTGAGTTGAGCCTGCCGCTTACATGGGCCATACCCTTTCACCAGTGCCCAGGGATAACGTTTCTGGATCAGTGAAAATGGTTGTTGCAGAGCTCTGGGTGGTGGGCAATTTGGCACGGGAAGGCCAGAATATGCTCCTCTCCAAAAAACTTTTCTGAAAGACATAGTTATCAACATTGCTCCCAGATGTAGTCTGTCAAAGTTGTCAAGGCTTTTCAGTGGTTCTAAATGTCTATGACATAATAAAATAAATTAAAAGCAGTTTCAATGAAAAATAATACCAAGGCAGATAATTCAGAAGATTTTTCAGGTTCTTGAATATTGTTTCATTGACTTTTATGTGTGATTAATGCTTTTTTTGAAGTTTTCAGAATATCAGTAATTTTCAAAAGCATTCAGAATCTTTCATGGAGAAAATCTTCTTGGGCAGGGGTCACTGTTTAGTCTTCTGTCAGATGTTTCATCAGCATTCAGATTGTTGAGAATGCTGTCAGGAGTTGAGGGCCTGAGTTATTGGGAGTGGTTGGGCAGGCTGCAGTTTAATTCATTGACTATTGAGGGATGACCTTAATAGCTGCAGCTCCTTGAAGACCATGCTAGGGATCTGGAGCAGCAACTGGATGACTTTTGGCTTGTACAGGAGAGCGAGGATATAATTGGTCAAAGTTACAGGGAAGTAGTCATCGTAAAGTTGCAGGAGGCGAGTAGCTGGGTGACCATCAGGAGGAATGGAAATTGGCAGTAGATCAAAGCACCCTGGTGGCCATTCCTCTCAAAAACAAGTACAACGCTTTGGATACTTTTGTGGGGGATGACCTTCCGGGAGAATGCCATGGCCACCGGGTTACAAGCACTGAGCATGGGTCTGTGGTGCAGAAGGGAAAAAGAGAGAAGAAGGGAGTGGTAGTGATAGGGGACTCAATAGTGAGGGGAACAGACAGGAGGTTATGTGGATGTAAACGGGACACCAGGTGCCAGGGTCAGGGATGCCTCAGATCGTCCTCCCGGTGGATGGGGAGCTGATGGTAAGCGGATTTTAGGTCTATGGTCAAGTACGCCTTGTACTGTGCTATCTGATTGACCATATCCGCGACGCGGGATAGAGGGTACGCGTCGAGCTGCATGAACCTGTTGATGGTCTGGCTATAGTCCACGACCATCCTATTCTCCTCCCCGTTCTGAACAATGACCACCTGCGCCCTCCAAGGACTTGTGCTTGCCTCAATGACCCCCTCCCTGAGCAGCCATTGCACCTCCGACTTAATGAAGGCTCTGTCCCCCGCGCTGTACCTCCTGCTTTTAGTTGCCACAGGTTTACAGTCGGGGGTCAGGTTGGCGAACAGCGGTGGGGGAGGGATCTTGAGGGTGGAGAGGCTGCAAGTGGCGTCGGTAGTGTGGCAGTTGGCATGGTGTTGGGTGGGATGTGCGGGTCGGTGTGTGTGCGTGGTCAGTAGCGGGGTATGTGACGTATCCCTACAAAACTGGGGATTTACGACAGTGATTGGTGGGAGGGGCCCATCATACTTCATTGTCACGCTTTTCAGGTGGCTCTGGAAGTAGAGCCCCAATAGCACAGGGGCACACAGTTGAGGCATGACCAGTAACGTAAAGTCTCGATATTCTGTGCCCTGCACCACTAGTGTCGCTACACAACTCTCCTGGATATCTGTTGTATGTGACCCGGAAGCCATGGTGACCCTCTGACCTACCGGCCATATCACGAGTCCGCAATGCTGCACCGTGTCTGGGTGGATAAAACTCTCCGTGCTGCCTGTGTCAAACAGGCAGCTTGTCCTGCGCCCCTCCACCAGGATGTCCATCATTGACCTTGCGAGCTGGTGGGGAGCGCTTTGGTCGAGGGTCATGGAAGCCAGGGTTGAGTCGCTGCCTTGGTCTGGCGCAGTGGGGTGCCCCGTGAGCACCCGTTGGTCGTAGGCGGCGGGAGGTGGCGCCGACCAAGATGGCCGCCCCCATGTCTCGCACGTGGTGGCGGCGTGCAGGGAAGATGGCGGCCCCCATGTCTCGCACGTGGTGGCGGCGTGCAGGGAAGATGGCGGCCCCCATGTCTCACACGTGGTGGCGGCGTGCAGGGAAGATGGCGGCAGGCAAGATGGTGACCCCCATGTCTCGCACGCGGTGCTGCTCGATCCTGCTCGCGGTTTTGTCTTACAGACCTTGGCAAAATGGCCCTTCTTTCCACAGCTGGAGCAGGTAGCTTGTCGGGCTGCGCAGTGTTTCCGGGGGTGATTCTCAAGTCCGCAGAAGTAGCACTTCACGGACTCGTGACTGGCAGCAGCCGTGGTCAATTGTCGGCGGGTTGCGGGGTCTGCAGCATCGACGAGGCCATCGGGGGATCGCGTGCCTGGAGAGCCTCAGAGTTATGCAGAGCGACCTCCAGCGTATCGGCCAGCTCGATCGCCGAATGTAAGGTAAGGTCAGCTTTTTCCAGCAGCTGCTGGCGCACATACACTGACCTGGTCCCCGTGAAGAAGGCGTCTCTCACTAGGAGTTCTGCATGCTGCACTGCCGTCAGCTCCTGGCAAGTGCAGGCTCGCACAAGAGTCCGTAGGGCTTGGACGAGCTCAGCACTTGATTCCCTGGGCCGTTGTTGCCGTGTCGCTAAGTGATGTCGCACGTAGACACTGTTTTTCGGCCGCAGGTATTGTCCTTTGAGGGCGCTCATCACGCCGTCATAGCTTGGCTGGTCTCTGATCAGCAAATAGACCCGTGGACTGACCCTGGAGAGTGGAACTCTGCGCTTCATTACAGGGTCGGTCGCTTTAATCTCCTCTAGGTACGCTTCAAAGCAGGCCAGCCAGAGTTTGAAGGCGTTTCCAGCTTCAGGCGTTTGCAGATCGATGTCTAACTTGTCCGGTCTCAGTGTATGTTCCATGCTTTAAAATTTACAGCGAATAAAATTGAAGCCCCTTCAATAACTCCAAAAGACTGAAGTTGGGTAAAATACTGAAAGGCGCACATTCGCTGTACAATACGACCTCCATGCTGAGTGTCTGCCCCCAGACCGGGGGGGGGGAGGGGGAGGAGCAGGGCGAAATCACCTTTATTCAGGAATCTGTGGGAGGAGCCACAGGGGCAGTCAGCAGAGGGGCATGTCCAGACAGGTAACCCGGTTACAACGTATATATGGTTTACCACAGGCATAGTGCCAGAGGACTGAAAATTTGTAAATGTTACTCCACTCTTTAAGAAAGGAGGAAAGCAGCAGAAAGATAATTATAGACCAGTTAGCCTGACCTCAGTGGTTGGGAAGATGTCAGTCAATTTTTTTCCTTGGAGCGACGGAGGATGAGAGGTGACCTGATAGAGGTGTATAAGATGATGAGAAGCACTGATCGTGTGGAATCAGAGGCTTTTCCCAGGGCTAAAATAGCTAACACGTGAGAGCACAGTCTTAAGGTGTTTGGAAGTAGGTACAGAGGAGATGTCAGGGGTAAGTTTTTTACGCAGAGAGTGGTGAGTGCGTGGAATGGGCTGCTGACAACAGTGGTGGAGACGGATATAATAGGGTCTTTTAAGAGACCCCTGGACAGGTACATAGAACTCAGAAAAATAGAGGGCTATGGGTAACCCGAGGTAATTTCTAAGGTAAGGACATGTTCAGCACAGCTTTGTGTATTGTTCTATAGGTTTTCTATGTTCTATGTTTCTAGTTGTTAAGGTGATGGAGTACTTGGTGACACAGGACATGGTAGTACAAAGTCAGCATGGTTTCCTTCAGGGAAAATCCTGCCTGACGAACCTGTTGGAATTTTTTGAGGAGATTACAAGTAGGATAGATAAATGGGATGCAATGGATGTTGTATATTTGGACTTTCCGAAGGCCTTTGACAAGGTGCCACATATGAGGATGCTTACCAAGTTAAGAGCCCATCGTATTACAGGAAAGTTACTAACACGGTTAGAGCATTGGTTGATTGGTAGGAGGCAGGAAGTGGGAATAAAAAGATCCTTTTCAGGTTGACTGCCAGTGACTAGTGGTGTTCCGCAGGTGTCGGTGCTGGGACCACTTCTTTTTATGCTGTATATAAATGATTTAGATGATAGAATAGATGGCTTTTTTACCAAGTTTGCCGATGAGCCGAAGATTGGTGGAGGGGCAGGTAGTGTTGAGGAAACAGGTAGGATGCAGAAGCACTTAAACAGATTGGGAGAATGGGCTAGAAAGTGGCAAATGAAATACAATGTCGGAAAATGCATGGTCATGCACTTTGGTAGTAGAAATAAATGTATGGACTATTTTCTAAATGGGGAGAAAATCCAGGAATCTGAGATGCAAAGGGACTTGGGAGTTCTTGTTCAGAACACCCTGAAGGTTAACTTGCAGGTTGAGTCGGTGGTGAGGAAGGCAAATGCCATGTTAGCATTCATTTCAAGAGGTCTGGAATGCAAGAGCAAGGATGCAATGATGAGGCTTTATAAGGCACTGGTTGGTGTTGGAGAGGGTCCAGAGGAGGTTCACAAGGATGATTCCAGGAATGAAAGGCTTATCATATGCGGAACATTTGTGGTTCTGGGTCTGTACTGTCTGGAATTCAGAAGGATAAGTGGGGGATCTCATCAAAACCTTTCGAATATTGAAAGGCCTAGACAGAGTAGATGTGGAAAGGATATTTCCCATGGTGGGAGAGTCTAGGACAAGAGGGCACAGTTTCAGGATAGAAGGGTGCCCTTTCTTTTGCCAAAGTGTGGTGAATTTGTGGAATTTGTTGCCACATGCAGCTGTGAAGGCCAGGTCGTTGGGTGTATTTAAGGCAGAGATTGATAGGTTCTTGATTGGACATGGCATCAAAGGTTACGGAAAGAAGGCCGGGTTCTGGGGTTGAGGAGGAGACAGAGAAAAGCATCAGCCATGATTGAATGGCAGAGCAGACTCGATGGGCCTGATGGCCTAATTCTGCTCCTATGTCTTATGGTCTTATAAAATAATATATAAAATAATGAGGAACGTCAACAGGGTGATTGCATATTAGTCTCTTTCCAGGTAAAAGGAAACAAAACCAAGAGGGCATAGGTTTAAAGTGAGAGGACTTGAAGAGCAATATCTTCAAGCATAGGGTGGTCCATATATGGAACGAGCTGTGAGAAAAAGTGGTTGAGGCAAGTTCAATAAGAAGATTTAAAAGGAATTTGGATAAGCACATTGGATAAGAATGATTTACGGAGATAGGGGCCAAGTGCGAGCAGATGGGATTAGCTCAGGCAGCCATGGAGTTGGGTCAAAAGACCTATTTCCCCTGTTGTATGAGGGATTCATGGAAGAAGTTTGATCTAGTCCAGCCACATCTCCTATTACACTGCACAAAGGTCTGCCACTGAGGGTAAGGGAACCTTCTACTAGGAAGTAAACACCAGTAGACAGCTTGAGCTAAGTGGATGTCTATGTCATGGGTCATGGGCAAGGTTAGACACTTGTCAGCAAGATATGTTCAAATAAAGTTAAATAATTCTTTAGCTTTGAATATTCAAAGAAAGATCCAATATTCTCCAAAAGCATAAAATATTAGCAGCATATGCCACCAAGCTCCTCAAGTCTGTCCTGTCATTCAGAATGATCATGGCTGATCTTTGTACCTCAATTTGCTGATCTTTCAGTCGCTTATCTACCTCTACTTTAAATACTTAAACTGATCTGACCTTCACAACTCTCTGGGGCAGAAAATTCCAGAGATAAACTGCCCTTTGTGAGAAGAAATGTGTACATGCTCAGTTATAAATAATCCCCCTCTTATCTTATAACTATATTCTCAGATCCAAGACTCAAACCTGTAAAAACAGCTTAACATTTACTCTCTTTTGCCTTCTTATTGAAATATCTTATGTATTTCAATGAGATCAGTCCCCTGGAATCAACCATAATTTGCTACTGAATGAATATAAATTCAATAGATTTTCTCAGCAGCTTCACTGCTGTGTTGCTGACTTCAACACAGAAATGCAGAATAAAATACTGCTGATTTGTAATATTAGTGCAGTAAAATAGAGCTCTTCCATTGTATAAAACACGTACAGCTGTAGCCTAAGAGGTGCAATGAGTTAACATTACTTTCCCTGGGGCCTTGTTTTTGAATCCAGTCCAAATTAACGGAATGGGAGGCTCATTTTGCTGTTTGTCCCATGTGTAATGAGCTTGAACACTCTCAAGTCCACTGACCAAAATAGCCCCTAATTTGGCATTAAATTGTCATTCTCTCTCAGAGATTGCAAGGGGTTGCTGATGCAGGAAATGAAAATATCACAGAAGTGTAGTAAGAAGCTCTTTTGCAGTTGCTTCAAAAGGAAAAGAAGAAACAATGAGTTGCAATTCTCACTGGCCATATTATAGCTCAATTTGAATGTGCCATATTGATGTTGTATTGTTATAATAAATGTATGTTCTATTCCCCTTACAGAAACTCTGGTAATAAAGACCATAAAGGTGGGATTCATCCATAAAATTGCTGATAAAAATATTATTTTTATTAATTCCGCATATGCTACACAGAAGAATGAATTAAAGAAGGAAGATTTGGAAAGGGTGCAGAGGAGGTTTACAAAGATGCTGCCTAGATAAAAGGGTATGAGGTGCTAGAACAGATTGGACAAACTCAGAACGTCAGAGGCTGAGATGAGATCTGACCGAGCTCATAAAATTATGATGGGGTACACAGTCAGGATCATTTTCTCAGGATAGAAATGCCAAGTATTAAAGGACATGCATTTAAGGTGAAAGAGGAAAAGTTTAAAGGAGATGCGCAGGGCAAGTTCTTTACATAGAGACTGGTAGGTGTCCGAAACTGGCTGCCAGGGGAGTGGTGGAAGCAGCTATGATCACAGTGTCTATCAGGTTTTTAAGACAGATGTATGAATATGCAGGGTATAGAAGGATGCAGATTATGTACAGGCAGACAGAATTCGTCTAGTTGTGGGGCATGGGGCCTATTCCTGTTAGGTAGATAAAGATATATATAAGAAACAGAGAAACATAGAAAACCTACAGCACAATGCTATGCTGAACATATATGTACTTTAGAAATTACCTCGGGTTACCCACAGCCCTCTATTTTTCTAAGCTCCATGTACCTATCCAGAAGCCTCTTAAAAGACCCTATTGTATCCACCTTCACCACCATTGCCAGCAGCCCAATCCACGCAGTCACCACTCTCTGCGTAAAAAACTTAACCCTGACATCTTTTCTGTACCTACTTCCAAGCACCTTAAAACTGTGCCCTCTCGTATTAGCAATATCAGCCCTGGGAAAAAGCCTCTGACTATCCACACAATCAATGCCTCTCATCATCTTATACACCTCTGTCATGCCACCTCTCATCCTATGTCACTTCAAGGAGAAAAGGCCAAGTTCACTCAACCTATTCTCATAACACATACTCCCCAATCCAGGCAACATCCTTGTTATTCTCCTCTGCCCCTTTCTATGGTTTCCACATCCTTCCTGTAGTGAGGAGACGAGAACTGAGCACAATACTCCATGTGGGGTCTGACCAGGGTCCTGTATAGCTGCAAAATTACCTCTGGACTCTTAATCTCAATCCCACAATTAATGAAGGCCAATGCACCGTATGCCTTCTTAACCACACAGTCAACCAGCGCAGCAACTTTCAGTGTTCTGTGGACTCGGACCCCAAGATCACTCTGATCCCCCCACACTGTCAAGAGTCTTACCATTATTCTGCCATCATATTTGACCTACCAAAATGAACCACCTCGCTCTTATCTGGGCTGAACTCCATTTGCCACTTCTCAGCCCAGTTTTGCATCCTATCAATGTCCCACTGTAACCTCTGACAGCCCTCCACACTATCCACAACACCCCCAACCTTTGAGTCGTCAGCACATTTACTAACCCATCCCTTCACTTCCTCATCCGGGTTACTTATAAAAATCACTAAGAGTAGGTACCAGAACAGATCCCTGAGGCACACCACTGGTCACCGACCTCAATGCAGAATATGATCCTTATTTTCTCAAAAAGCCTTGCATGGGATACATTTATCAAGTGCCTTACTGAAATCCATATACACTACTTCTACTGCTCTAACTTCATCAATGTGTTTAGTCACATCCCCAAAAAAATTCAATCAGGCTCGTAAGGCACGACCTGCCTTTGACAAAGCCATGCTGGCTAGTCCTAATCATATTATACCTATCCAAATGTTCATATATATTCTACAATGACATTATATAACACTTAGTGTTAATTATTTTAGGCAATAAAATTCATTTGCAAATTAGGATCACCAATTCCAGGATCTTCCAGAAATTATGCTTGAGTTCTGGTAAGATATCACAATTAATTGACAACTTTTTGCATGCAGCTCCTATGAGAATCATCAGATATTCTCATTTAGGACAACTACAGCTACAGTGGAAATCCACAGTGGCAGTCATGGGTACTTCAGTAAGCACCAGCATTTTAAAACATTTTTAAAAATCTATCGGTACTCAAAATTGATGAACCTCACACAGTAGAAGTTGGGTCATGAGTAACGTTCCCCTTTACAAAAATGGAAGCAGGGTGACTCGTCAGTCTACAGATTCAACTGAAACATAGAGACTTTAGACTGTTACTCCCAACCATCCTGCTGGTGAATGTACAGTCTCTGGATAATAAAACTGAAGACCCCAGAGGAAGATTTCTGTTCCAAAGGGACATCAAGGACTGCTGTGCACTCTGCTTTATGGAAACATGGCTCACACCCACAATTTCAGATGCAGCTCTGTAGCCCGATGACTTCACCATTCTCTACAAAGACAGGGCCGTTCAGTTTTTTAAAGGCAGGAGAGGTGGAGTATTCTTTATGATCAACTCATTGTACTGTGAAAGTGTGGTGGCTCTGTCTTAGTCCTGCTCACCTGATCCGGAACATCTGGAGGTGAAATGTCATCTATTTTATCGGCCGAGGGAGTTTTCCGTAATCATCCTGGAAGCGATGTACATTCCACCTCAGGCCAATGTCAAGCAGGCACTAGATGAGCTGAACAACATAATCAACAGGCACAGAGCAGTGCACCCTGAGGCCTTCTCTATCATTGCAGTAGATTTCAACCACACCAGCTTGAAGAAGGATCTGAACAGCTACCACCAAGCTATCACCTGTGGAAAGAGCCAACACAATTGGCCACTGTTATACCACCATCAAGAATGCTTACCAAGTCATCCCACACCCATACTTTGGAAAGTCCAATCACCTGGCTGTAAATCTACTTCTAGCATATAAACAAAGACTAAAAACTGCAGAACCAGTGGCGAGGACCAAAAGGATATGGTTAAGGGAGATGGAGAAGCACTTACAGGACCTCTTTGGGTTGGCAGCCTGGATAATATTTAGAGACTAATCTTAGAGTTTGAATGCATATGCCACAGTTTTCGCCAACTTCATCAAAATCTGTATGGATGAGTGTATGCCTTCAAGGACATACCGAAAACAGAACTGGGAGAATTGTAAACTGATGAGGGATGGATCTGCGGCCTTCAAGACCAATGATCCACAACTATACAAGAAGTCCAGGTACACCCTATGGAAGGCTATTTTAAGGGCAAAAAAGCAGTTCTAATTGAGGTTAGAGACAGAATCAGATGCACATCAGCTCTGGCAGGGTTTGCAGGCCATTACTTTTCACAAAACAAAACCTGACACCATGAATGGCTGCAATGCTTCACTCCCAGATGACCTGACTGCCATTTATACATGCTTTGAAAGGGAAAATAAAACTACATGTGTGCAAATCCCTGCAGCATCTGTTGACTCTCTTATCTCTGCCTCAGAGGCCAACATCAGAACATCTTTCCGGAGGGTGAAACTTGCGAGGAATCAGGCCCTGATGGTGTACCTGGTAGGGCTCTGAAAACCTGTGCCAACCAACTGGCAGGAGTGTTCAAAGATATCACTGCTGCAGCTGGGGGTTCCCACCTGGTTCAAAAGGCTGACAATCATACCAGTGCCCGAGAAGAGCAGGGCGTGCTGCCTCAAAGGTTGTCACCCAGTTGCACTCACATCTACTGTGATGAAGTGCTTTGTGAGGTAGGTCATGGTTAGAATGAACTCCTGCCTCAGCAAGGACCTGGACCCACTGCAATCTGCCTATCACCACAATAGCTCTATAGTAAATGTAATCTCACTGGCTCTCCACTCGGTCTTGGATCACCTGGACAATAGTAATACCTAGATCAGGATGCTATTTATTGATTACAGATCAGTGTTCAACACAATTATACCCTCAGTTCTAACCAACAAGCTCCAAAATCTGGACTTCTGTGCCTCCCCCTGCAACTGAATCCTTGACTTCCTCACTGGGAAACCACAGTCTGTACAGATTGGAAATAACATCTCCACCTCACTGGCATTCACCACAGGCACCCCTCAAGGACGCGTGCTTAGTCCGCTGCTCTTCTCTCTCTACAATCATGATTGTGTGGCTAGGCCGAGCTCAAATGCCATCTATAAATTTACTGATGACATAACTATTGCTGGCAGAATTTCAGATGGTGACAAGAAGGCATACAGGAGCAAGATAAATCAGCTGGTTTTGTGCTGAAGAAGTGTGACGGGGTCCTGAATTACCCCTATAAACTGTGCTTGACTGCCCCTATGAACTGTGCTTTTGAAGAGAGAGAGAGTTATTTAACACAAACAACCTGTTTTAAGAGGGAGAGAGACAAAACCTGCTCACAGTTGTTTATACTTTCCCAAGGACATGGCCTGCTTGTACATTCTTACACAGACAACAATGGGCGGAGCTGTTTGAATGATAGTTGGTACTCAGTACGGGGAGATAAATAGAAGGTCAGATGATAGACCTGAGAAACATTATTTTGGACACTGAATGAGCTTTGTGGTGCCCACAGAAAAGGTGGGTTTTGGAGGATCGATCAGGCGGATCGAGCAGTGGCTCTCATAGTGTGGAGAAGGTGTGACTGGTGGGGACCTACTTGTGTGTCCAACCCACGCCTGAGTTGATAGCTCCACCACAGAAGAACAGTCCCTTTTTATGCGGTCACAGTCAGTGACTTCTAAAGGATTTCGGAGGACAACGGGAAGATCGACGGCATCAGCTCACCTGAAGACTAAAATATCTCTCTCTGTCCATCACTACTCAACTCAATACCACGAACTGAACTGAACTTTACTCATTATCGTAAGATTATCTATTTACCCCTAGACTTGAAGAAGCTTGGTTTTCATATATATTCCACACTTACTTATATATAATCATAGCTAACCTGTTTGATTATCTGCATTTATATTACTGTATTGCGTAGTTGCTAATAAATATTATTAGTTAATTGCAATACCGTACTCCAATGTGCTTTCTATTTCTGCTGGTTCTTTAACCCGTCACGGGGTATGCGACAGTAGCAACATCCTTGCACTCATCATCAGTAAGACAAAAGAACTGATTGTGGACTTCAGAAAGGGGAAGTTGAGGAACACACACCAATCCTCATAGAGGGATCAGAAGTGGAAAGGGTGATCAGTTTCAAGTTCCTGGGTGTCAACATCTCTGAGGATCTATCCTGGGCCCAACATATTGATGTAATTACAAAGAAAACATGGCAGCAGCTATATTTCTTTAGGAGTGTGAAAAGAATTGATATGTCACCAAAGACACTCACAAATTTCTACAGATGAACCATGGAGAGAATTCTACTTGATTGTATCTCTGCCTGGTGTGGAGGAGCTCTGCACTGCACACCCCAATCATCCATTGTTGGCAGGAGTCTTTAATCAACGTCCCTTTGGATGTCCAGCAATGTTTGCCACTGTCTGCAAAGTTCTAGTCATTAAATGAGTCTAGAACATGCATTATGCCGAGTTAACTACCATAGGACCAACCCAGAATTCAATTGCTGTGGGTCAGACAGGAAAATAATACAGAGGAAAAGGGAAAGTTGTCATAATATTACACAGTTCCCACTCTATTATGAGGTGAATCCTGTATAGTGGGACAGTTGCCCATGCTACTTCTCCCCTTGCCTTCTCTCCCCTCAATCATGCCCTTCTTCTCATCCACTTGCGCTCTACCTGCTCCTCCACTTCCCTACACACCCTTCCTTTTTTCCATCATTCCTTCCCTTCTTTGCCTCCACCTCCCTTGCTCTCTCTCTCCCATTCCAATATCCTTTCCTATTCTCTCTCCCCCATTTTTCCCTCCTCCTGTATCCCCTGTACTCTTTCACCATCCCTTCACCTTTCTGTTCTATAGCCTCCCTTCTTTTCTGTCCCTCCTTCTCCTCCGCTAACTCTTTCTTCTCTGTTTTCTCCACTCTCATCCTCTTTCTATTCTCTCTTCCTTCCTCCATGCCCTCTCTCTGATCTACTTTCCATCTTTGTTCAACTCCATCCTTTTTGTTCCCCTTCTGTTCCCCCCAAGTCCATTTCTCAATGCATCCCCCTTGTCTCTTCCCTTTTCACTGGGAATAGTTACCATCAATTGTTAGAGCACCTTGTGAACCGTGGAGATGTAAAGCGTTGGATAATCAGCATCACGTACACTCACAAATAACATAAATCAAAAATTAACCTACATAATTCTTATTCACAGTATTGATTAAATATTAGCCATAGAGTCAGCATGAAAACAGGCCCTTTGACCCATCTGATCCGTGCCGATTCAGATTTCTACCTAAGCTGGTCCCTTTTGCCTGTAGTTGGCTCATTCTCCTCTAATCCTTTCCTATCCATGTACCTGTCCAAGTGCCTTTTAAGCATACCAGCTCTCGTGTTTTATAACTTCAAAATATTAAACCAATTCAAAGGAAGACACTGGACCCCAGGAATGTGAGTCTAACTTCATGCTTACTTTAAGCAAGGTACACATGGTAGCATGACGAGATAGGCAATTCACATATTTATACATCTAACCTGTAATGAACTATTTACGTGAACAAGAATGCTTGATCAACCAATATAAATACTACTCAAATATTACTGAAATATTAAATACACAACACCAGCCTCAATCACTTACTCTAGCAGCTTATTCCATATGCAGACCACCCTCAGAATGCTATTAGATTTCTCCTTTCTTACTCTAAACCTGTGCCCTCTAGTTCTTGGCTCCGAACCCTGGGGAGAAAAACCATTATGCACATTCACGCTGCCCATGGTTTGTTCACCATTATATGATCACCATCAATGCTCCGACACTCCAACCTGCTCAACCTTACTCCATAACTCAAACTCTTAAACCCCAGCAACATTTTTGTAAATCACCTCCGACTTACCAGCTTAATGGCATCTTTCCGATAGCAGAGTGGCCAAAAATAAACACAATACTCCAATCAAACACTAAAATGCTGGAGGAACCTGTTGAATTTGTGGCCATGGCAGTATCTTGTACAAGTGCAACATAACATCCTCACTTCTATATTCAGTGTTCTGATTGATGAAGGCCAATGTGGCAAAAGCCCTCTTTATCACCCTGTCTCCCTGTGATGCCACCTTCACAGTACTAGCTACTTGTACTCCTCGGTCCCTCTGTTCTGCAGTGTTCTCCAGGGCTCTACTGTTTATTGTGGGAGAGTTTTCATTCACAACTATTGTGCCAGGAGCAAAAATTGACAGGGCAGCTTTTAACTGAGGATTTTCTGGGTGAGATTATTCCCATGTCCAGTGGCCCTGTGATTAATATAAACTCTGTATAAAACTGAGACAAGCCTTTCAAAGCATTTATGTTTATCTTTAGCTTGCTTTTGTTAGAAAACTTAAGATAACTATTTCAGGAAGGAGTACTTATTGTTTTAGTGAGGTTACATGTTATTTGTGTCATGAAACATGCTCCAACAAGATTGAGTATGCTGACAACCAGTGATGAAAATTGTGTCATCCCTCTGTTAATACCTCATTCCTGCTCATAAAATAAGTTGTCTTAGGCACTTCATTTTTATATAAATCTATCCTCCACTCATTGAATTTTCTGAGAAAATTACCCTGCTTTTCAGACGGAAGTTGCTAGATTCTGTTTCTCTTGCTCTTCTGCCTCTAATTTTGTGGTTTGTTGCAAAATACGCTGTTTACTGCAAGTCATAAGCTTCATACCTCCGGAGTAATTCTTGCTGTTTGGAACTGGTGGTTACAAATGGAGCTATTGGCATTCAGCCATTGAATCTTCAGTCAGTTGTGAAGTATCAATTGCAAAAAATGTGCTGGTGAATTACTTCGCCTTGTAATTCACTATTCCACCTCTTCTGAACAACAAGTGCATTGGTCATTGACTCAAATGATGCATTTCACTGTATGTTTCAATGTACATGTGAAAAATAAAGCTTAATCTTTAGAGATATTTTATCTTTAATGGCTCTGCTTATAAGACAAGTTTCCTCATTTGGTGTGATCAGCTCAGATTTGAAGTTAAACTCACACAGTGGCCATTTTTGTCCAGTACCAGATGGTCAAGTTAGGCATGCAGCATTTTCAGCAGATATAATAGTTTGAGTGATGGTCTTGGATAGTCCAGGCTCTGATATTAGTCTTTTCCCCAGCACAGCTCTCATATTTCAAATCAAAGTTGAGTTTGAAGTCATATGCATGAGCACAAAAAGTGCAATTTAAAAACTTGCAACAGCATCACAGGCGCAGAGCATTATGTACACAGCACTCACAAAAAAAAACATAACTTATAAAAATTGCACTTGAAATAATACAACTAGAACAAGACAAAGTCCACTGTAGAGCAAAGTGATCGAAGTGTTGCCATACTGAGGTAGTGCAAGTTGGTTCAAAAAATCAAATGGTTGAAGTGAAAGTAGCTCTACTAGAATGTGGTGGTATGGGTCTTTAGGCTTCTGTACCTTTTGCCCAATAGTAGGTGTGAGGAGATGCTAGAGCCAAGATGATAGAGATCTTCGCTGATAAATGTTGTCATCTTGAGTCAGTACCTCAAGTAAAATCTATCTATAGTGGGGAGGGATGTGCCCATAATATATTGTGCTGAGTCCATTACCCTCTGCAGCTTATAACATTCCTAGACATTTGTCAACATTTCTTTTGTCATAGAAGACAAGATGGTGCCAGAGAGAGAAAATATTTTACTGTCAGCTAAAAGCAACATAGCTAAGTATTCATATTTCCACTCCTGAAGAGGGTGTGGAATATTTCACAGCAGAAGAAGGAACACTTCACCACAAACATGAGAAAATGCAGATGCTGGAAATCAAACGCAACATACACAAAATGCTGGAGTAACTCAGCACGTCAGGCAGCATCTGTGGAAAGGAATAAACAGTTGACATTTTGGGGAGAAACCCTTCACCTCACTTTCATTGTTGAATAGCAACTGTGTTTCTGTAGACTGAGTTTTAGATCAGCCATCTGATGTCTTCTTCACTTGATTGTGAAGGTCTGCAAAGTGGGTGATCACAGAGTGAGTTGGAGGCAATTCCTTGTGGACTTTACCACCTGTTTTAAGAAGAGAGTGGAGCCTGTCGATTCTTGTCTGTGGAGCAGGAGATTGCACAGGGAGTTGGAGGCACAGTAGTTCCTCGTGTACATTAGACATCAGTTTGAAAAAGCAAGTGGAGCTTCTCTGGACTTGTCAGCGGAGTGAGAGGTTGTTTGGGTTAATTGTTGGAGCGGCCATTGTGGGAGTGGACAGTGTTAGGATGGTCAGGCTTTGGCTCAACAGACTTCAGTGAGAACAGACGCAGGCTCGCCTTTAATATTGAAGAGAATATCTGAAGTTTTTTTCATATATGTAAAGAGTAAAAGAGAGATGAAAGTGATTTTTGGCCTGCTGGAAAATAGCGCTGAAGAAGTAACAATAGGAGACAAAGAAATGGTGGAAAATCTGAATAAGTATTTTGCATCAATATTCTCTGTAAAAGACATGAGAAGTAGGCTAGAATTTCAAGAGCATCAGGGGCAGAAATGAGTGTAGTTGTTATTACTAAAGAGATGGTGCTTGGGAAGCTGAAAGGTCTGAAGGTAAATAAGTCACCTGGACTAGATGGACTACACCCCAGTGTTCTGAAAAAGGTAGCTGAAAAGATTGTGGAAGCATTAGTAATGATCTTTCAAGAATTACAAGATTCTAGAATGGTTCCATAGAACTGGAAATTTGCAATGCACACCAATCTCTAAGGGGGGGGCAAAATAAAGGAAATTATAGGACAGTTAGCTGAATTCGGTCGTTGGGAAGATATTGAAGTCCATTATTAAGTATGAGGTTTCAGGGTACTTGAAGGTTCATGATAATGTCAGCCAAAGTCAGCGTGTCTTCCTTAAGGGAAATCTTTCCTGACAAATCTGTTGGAATTCTTTGAGTAAATAACAGGCAGGATAGACAAAGGAGAGTCAGTGGGTATTGTTTACTTGGATTTTCAGAAGGCCTTTAACAAGGTGCCACACATGAGGCTGCTTAACAAGGTAAGAGATTATGGTATTACAGGAAATATACTGGCACGAATAGAACATTGGTGCTGGCAGGAAGTAAAGAGCCGAAATAAGGGGAGCCAGTTCTGGTTTGCTGCTAGTGGTGTTTGCAAGGGGTTGGTGTTGGCATTACTTATTTTAAAGTTATATGTCAACAATTTGTATGATGGAATTAATAACTTTTAGCCAAGTTTGCAGATGATACAAAGCTGGGGGAAGGGGCAGGCAGTGTTGAGGAAGCAGGGAGTCTGCAGAAGGACTTGGACAGATTGGGAAATGGACAAAGAAATGGCAGATGGAATATAGTGTAGGGAAGTGCATGGTCATGCACTTTGATAGAAGGAATAAAAGCATAGACTATTTTCTATATGGGAGAAAATTCAAAATTCAGAGGTACAGAGGGATTTTGAGTCCTTGTGCAGGATTCCCTAAAGGTTAACTTGCAGATGGAGTCGGTGGTAAGAGGGCAAATGTAACGTTAGCAATCACTTTGAGACACTAGGCTATAAGAGCAAGTATGTGATGCCAAGGCTCTATTAGTCAGACCACACCTGAAGTGTTGCGAGCAGTTTGGGCCTGTTGTGATGACTTTGGAGAAGGTTCAGAGGATGTTCACGAGAATTATTTCAGGAATGAAAAGACTAACAAATGAGGAACATTTGATGGCTCTGGGCCTGTATTCACTGGAGCTTAGAATAATGAGGGGATCTCATTAAAACTATCAAATATTGAAAGGCCTAGATAGAGTGAATGTGGATGGAATGTTTCCTATAGAGGGTGAGTCTGGGACCAGAGGGCACAGCCTCAGAACAGAGGAACTTCCATTTACAACAGAAATAAGGAAGAATTTCCAGAGATAAGGAGGTGGTAAATCTGTGTAATTTATTGATGTGGAAAGCTGTGGAGGCCAAGTCATTGAAGCAGAGGTTGATAGGTTCTTAGTTAGTCAGAGCATCAGTAGTTACAGGGAAAAGGCAGGTGAATGGGGTGGAAAGAAATAATAAATACTACAGTTGTACAAGGCCTTGGTGAGACCACATCTGGAGTATTGTGTGCAGTTTTGGTCCCCTAATCTGAGGAAAGACATCCTTGCCATAGAGGGAGTACAAAGAAGGTTCACCAGATTGATTCCTGGAATGGCAGGACTTTCATATGATGAAAGACTGGATCGACTAGGCTTATACTCGTTGGAATTTAGAAGATTGAGGGGGTATCTTATTGAAACATATAAAATCCTAAAGGGATTGGACAGGCTAGATGCAGGAAGATTGTTCCCGATGTTGGGGAAGTCCAGAATGAGGGGTCACAGTTTGAGGATAAAGGGGAAGCCTTTTAGGACCGAGATTAGGAAAAACTTCTTCACACAGAGAGTGGTGAATCTGTGAAATTCTCTGCCACAGGAAACAGTTGAGGCCAGTTCATTGGCTATATTTAAGAGGGAGTTAGGTATGGCCCTTGTGGCTAAAGGGATCAGGGGGTATGGAGGGAAGGCTGATACAGGGTTCTGAGTTGGATGATCAGCCATGATCATACTGAATGGCGGTGCAGGCTCGAAGGGCCGAATGGCCTACTCCTGCACCTATTTTCTATGTTTCTATGTTTCTAAATCAGCCATGATGGAGTGGCAGAGCAGACTTGATGGCTGAGTGCCCTAATTCTGCTCTTATGTTTTATGCTCTTATGGTCTTATAGATGGATCCAACATCATGAAATCCTTATTTTTCCTTACAATGCAAAAGGGGGGTATTTGACCAATCAAGTGCATGCTAGCTTTCAGAGGATTCCAATCAGTCCTATTCACCCAAATATTTCTCTCAAACCTATTTTCTAGCTGGTGGCACTGAACTCCCCCTAATTTTCCTGCCACCCACCACATTGGAAGCAACCTACAGCAGCCAGTCAACCTACCAGCATGTTAGTCGGATGAGTAGGAAACCAGAGTACCCAGAGGAAATCATTAAATCACAGGAAGATATGAAAACTCCAAAACTTAGTGCAAACTCCACAAAGACAGCACTCATGGTCTGAATTCACATTCCACAGATTATAAATTCCAGCTCCTGGAATTTTAGCCTAATACACCACTTTACCCAACAGGAAATCATCTGTAGAGTCATTGCTGTGCCCGTCTGGTCCATCAAGAGGAATTAAAGATCCACGGGATACATAAAATCATGCAGTAATGCAAGAAATTCCTTGTGTCCACAGTTTCTGCTGAGATAAAACCACATAATCTCTGAGGCATGAATTTGTCCAGATGAAATTCAAGTGCGCAGGTGCAGCTTATGACAAGGAGCAATTGAACTTCAATGCTTATTTTAAATTTGTGCAAAATGTACTCCATTGAACCAAAAAAAAAGTCAGCATTGAAATATAGCTTCACTGAGGTGGATATAATGTGGTTTCTATTTTCAAACTTGTAGTCACTCAATAAAAAGTATCGAAATTAAACATGATGCGAAATATTTGGTTTACAGAACCCATATGATGTTTTTGGTTTGGATAAATAACTCTAAATGTTCCTTAAGGTTGTCATAGTCAGGGGGAGGAACTGGAGGTTAAGCTCCCACTATCTATTTAATGCTTTCAATGGTGTGCTTTTCAAATAGCCTTTGACACCCAAGTCCAGTTCCTGGCCTTCACATATGGCTTAGCTAGTAAGCCCAGCAAAACTGTTTCTACTGATAGGAGAAGGAGCATATGGCAATCATCAGTCATGCTTGGCAGCTCAGCTAGGAGATGGAAAACTCTGATCTCAAGCCTCCACTGCCTTGTGGCTATACCCTCTCATGGGGAATGCTTCGGGAGTTAACCCCGAGGAAAACTCAAGAGCTGGAGTCCCTTAGACAGTCCCACATTGAGTTCAACACTGACTGGGAACTCCTGCAACTGCACTGGTGCCAAACTGTATTGGTCTCTACCATTCCTTTGCATTCATCAGTTGCATGGAGAGGGGAGACTGCTGTATAGGCAACAGTTTGACAGCTAAGATGCAATATCCAAGATGGATTCTGACCAACAGAGGGCCTCAAAGATAAATAAATAAAAGCTGTTTTCAGTTAACAGCTTGCTTGGAAGCCATTCACTTGAGGCCAATTTTAAGCTTCTGATTGAAGACTCAGAACAAACAGCTTATACTTATTTATCTTTGAGGCCCTCTGTTGTTTGGAATCAATCATGGATATTGCGTCTTAGCTGTCTAACTGATGCAGCCAGGGCAGTATGATATGGAGAGCAAACTGTTGTTCATGCAGCAGTCTCCCCTCTCCATGCAACTGATGAATCCAAAGGAATGCAGGGACCAATACAGTTTGGCACCATGGTGCTGCTGCAGGATTTCCCAGTCAGTGTTGAGCTCAGTGTAGGACTGCCTGAGGGATTCCAGCTCTTTGCATTCTTTCCAGTTTAACAATGTCCTTTCTATAACACGGCGACCAAAAATATACACAATCTTGAATCAGAATTTGAATCATTAAGAGGCAGTAGACAAATGGCAAATGAAATTACTCTAGATAGGTGCCTGATAGTTAGCATGCACATGTTTCTGTGCTATATGACTTTGTGACCCATTGAAATATCTGAGGTTAAATGTATTTGTAGTTGACCCTTGGATTTGATCTGGAGCTGTGCTTGTTCTTAGTGGGATCAGAAGAATTAATATTTCAGCCTGGGTAGCAAAACTCTATTTAAACCAATAGTACCTTATCATGACTTCTTTTGTCTTGCCTGAATTATTTATTATATGCAATATTATGAATTGTATTTGTTGCACAAGAACAATACCCATTTGACTTTCCAAGTATTTATCTTCTCCTTCTCCTGTCTGACTGGTCATTGAGATTCATGGAAAATTACAACACAGGATGGGCCTCGCAATCCATTCTGTGCATGCTAGTCATACAACACCTCCTCGGCCTAATCCCACCGTTGAACTCCTGGTCCATACCTCTGCAGTTTACTACTTTTCAGCTATTCATCCAAGTACTATTTTAATAAATTGGTTTTACTGGCACTAATAGGGTGAAAAAATGTTTTCCTCATTTCCCCTCAATTTGCTCATTCAAATATTTTTAAAGCACGCCCACAGGTGTTTGATTTCAGCTAACAGAAATTAGTCCTTCCTACTTATTCAATCTAAATTCTTCATCATTTTAAGCACATCAAATAAATATTCCTTCAGCCTTCTCTGGGGTACATGGTAGCATAACAGTATGACACATTAACAGCACCAGCAGTCAGCGATCGGGTTTCAGATCACACTGTTTTCTGTAAGGAGTATGTACATTTTCCCTATGACCACGTGAGTTCACTCCAGGTGCTCCGGTTTTTTCCCCAAATTTCATACACGTATGAATTAGAGTCAGTAAACTGTGGGCACACTACAGTGATACAGACCCATGAAAAGACCTGTGGGCTGTCCCCAGCATATCTTTGGCTGTTTGACGTAAAACTACACATTTCACTGTATTTCAGTGTACATGTGACGAATAAAGCTAAGCTTTATCTTTATCTTTGTTCCAAAGGAACCAACCATAGCTTATTCTCATCAGACAACCTACTGCCCTATTCCCACATTCTTCAACTTGTGCTCATTTTGTTTTTTTTTGAGATTCAGCGCAGAATAGGCCCTTCCGACTCTTCAAGCCACGATGCCCAGCAACTCTCAATTTAATCACAGGACAATCTAAAATGACCAATTAACCTACTGACTGGTACACCTTTGGACTGTGGGAGGAACTGGAGAAGCTGGAGAAGAACCTTGCATTCCACATGGGGGACATTCAGACTCCTCACAGATTATGTCACAATCGAACTCCAAGCTCCAAAGCTCTGAGCTGTAATAGCATCACACAAACTGCTACACTATCGTGGTGCTGTGGGGGCTTTCGTTTTGTGACTCTCAAACTTCTTGGCTCAATATTCTCCCATATCTTCTTTGCTTTACCTCGCTATGGCTCTTGCACTTTGTTAGTCCACCTGCACTGCACTTTATCTGTATCTTCCACGCTACATTCTACATTCTGGTCTTATTTTTACTAACTCAGTGTGGTTATGATGTGTTTAGATGGCAAACTTTTCACTGTATCTGGGCACAATTTGACAATAGTATACACTGAGTTAGTGGTAAGGAAGACAAATGCAAAGTTAGCATTCCTTTCAAGAGGACTAGAATATGAAAGCAAGAATGTGATGCTGAGGCTTTAGAAAGCATTGGTCAGATCGCGCTTAGAGGGGAATTATGAGCTGCATTGGGCCCCCTTTCTAAAACAAAATGTGCTGACTTTGGAAAGAGTTCAGGAGAGGTTCTCGAGAATGATTCAGGGATTGAAAGGTTTAACATATGAGGAGCATTTGGTGACCCTGGGACTGTACTCACTGGAGTTTAGAAGAGTGAGGGGGGTAGTTTAGAAGAATGAGGGGGGGGATCTCATTGAAACCCATTGAAAGGCCTAGATAGAGTGGATGTGGAGAAAATGTTTCCTATAGTGGGTGAGTATATGACCAGAGGGCATAGAGGGATGTCCATTTAGAACAGAGATTAGGAGGAATTTCTTTAGCCAGAGGGTAATAGGTTGATAGGCTCTTAATTAATCAGCACATCAAGGGTTAAGGCTGATTTATATTTGTGTGTCAACTCGATGCCGTAACCTACGCAAGTGGCCTACACGTGTTGTGAGCACTTATACTTGTGCATTGTTGTGTCTGCATTGCTCTGCAATTCGGGCATGTCATGCATGCACACAAACCTGCCCGCGCAAGGCTTCATGGTTATGGTAGTCTTTCCCGGGGTAAACAAGTTTAAAGCGAGCGTCTTTTTTCGTAAAAGCGAAATGTGTCCTCCATAATTTCGGAAGTCTGTAAAGCTTTATGGAAAGCATTGCAGACAGAGTTCCTTCCCTGCCCTTCAGTCGCCCAATGGGAAGCTATTGCAGCGTAGGAGGAAATGTGATGCTACCAGGCAGACCAATCACAGTTGTTGCGGTCTGCATTGCTGTGACGCGTAGTTACATTTTGGGAAAGGTGCACGTCAGGCTACGGTGTAGGGATCTGCGTAGGCTGTGCGTAGGGTTCGTGGCTACGCTATACCTACAGCGTCGAGCTGACACACAAGTATAAATCAGCCTTTAAGGGGAGACGGCAGGAGAATGGGGTTGAGGGGAATAATAAATCATCCATGATGGAATGGTGGAACAGACTCCATGGTCCGAATGGCTTAATTCTGCTCCTATGTCTTATTATCTACAATACTAATGCTCCCATGTTTTCAGTAAGTACAAAACCACTGAGCTAGAATTTTTGCCACTTTGCTCATGTTAAGTAAGCACTCTAGATTTAATATTTAAATGCTCTGGCAAGATGTAATGGTCACATTGTGTCAAATTTAGTTTGATAATGATTCTGTAAGGCATTGGGTAGTTGCAATATATTAAAGACATTGAGTGAAAAAGAATTTCTGCTGTTTATTTTTTCTTTCCAATTATGCTTCATTGTTCTTCTGATTTAGTCTTCTTGCCTCAGGTGTTTGATTGCTCTAAACTTCTATTTAGTTTTGTTGCAATTGCAAAATTGCTCATCTGCTGTCTGTAATTTGATGCTGACCTTTTTGAAACGATTATTCTTTTCATTGGCTGTGTTTTTAATTATTTCCCCCTCCTCCTGCACACATGCACACACTGGAACTAATGTTATATAACTCAAAAATATTTTTGAAACACCCATTTCAGCTTCAAGTCACACTGATACTATTTAATGTACTCTATTAAGTATTTCACTGTAGGCCATCGATGAGTGTTGAATTTGCTCATACGGGATAACACAGAGTATTGTTTGTTCTCAATTCAAAGATGTCAGGTGCATTCATCAGCCTGGTTGGCTTTCAATGACTTACTCTGTTCAGATAGTAATGATTTAGTTATGAGGTCACCGTTTCAACGGACTATAGCTTTAGTTGTTTTGATTATTTCTGTTCAAAGAAGCAGTTCGTTTGAAGAGATACAGGGGGAGGAACGTTTCCTGCTATGCTGAACATGACCTTTACAATGAGAGACAAGATTAATTATCTTAAATATTTAGGATCTCGCAGTCTGATTCTGCAAATGAGATATAGTGATTTGCATGTGTTGTGTTTATCAGAATACTGTTTCACGCTCTTCACTGCACTCTTGACTCTCCATACTTACAGCATTAGGTAAGATGAGGGCTGTTTGCCCTTAGCATTTCCCTGTCGGTAAAGAAAGGAAATATTCCTCCTGAGAATCAGGCAAGGGGAAGTTAAGCTGTGAATCCCCCTGTGGAAAGAAATTATATGTCCCCATTATGCAGTGCCTGATAATTAGAAGCATTTTGAAGCAGATGTACTTGGGTTTCCAGCTATATTTCTAGCCTTTTACAGCTAAGTATGTAAACATTGACCGGGTTTGATGCCTATGCCAATGAATACTGTGGCTGGAACAAAAATGTTAATAGAGGAAGTCGGTATGAGCATAATTATAAAGCATGAGCAAATCTGTTGGAGCAATTTGTAATATTTTTGCATATGTGCTTGGTTTAAAAGAATAGCTACAGTTTATCTTGTGGATTTTTAGCTATTCGGAAGTACAAGGCAAAAATTGGGCCATAATTCCAACTTGATCAATGGAAGAGCTATTAACCCCTAGGTTTCCAATAATAGGGGTAAATTTTAGAAATTCTAAAGTGGCTACTTTTGCAATATTTTAAATTCTAGCATGATGAAAAATTGCTATTATAATAATTAAGTTATTTATATTGCAGTGGTAATTTTATTCAATTAAATTTAACCTTTCAGAGTTAAACAAGAGAATATGCCATAGAGAAGTAACAGGATCATTTGGTTATCTCTTTCAAAGAACCAGTGAAATAACCTTCTGCAGTTCTGAAAAGCCTTAAATGTAGCTCTACTTTTCAGCTCCAACATCCGACTGCCCCTCAGGGCTAAACTAATGTTCTACAAAAAGACTCCTTTATGAAAGTTTTATGTGCTTTGGTGCTTATCAGTCAAGGATGTACAACTGCAGGAGTAAATAAAATGGCACCTTCGCTGAACAAGTCTTTGATAGCATGTTGCAATTAAACTTGTAAAGATGAACACGCCCTTGCCTTTGTGGAGATTCATTGTATAGCAATAGTGTGGGGTTTCTTATCATTTATTTGGTTATGGGTAATTAACTGGAAATCGGTGAAATACTGTGGAAAAACTTTGTTTAGCATGCCATCCAAACAGATTATTCCGTATGTAAGTACATCAGAACAGGACAAAGGGAAAGAGTAGTAACAGAATGAAGTGTTGCAGTTACAGAGGCAGTGTAGTACAGAAGACAAATAAAGTTTGTGGACCATAATAGACTGAGAAATCAGACGTGCACCTTTATTGTCCATTCATGAGTCTCATAACAGCAGGATAGAAGCTGTTCTTGATTCTGGTAATATATGTTTTGAAGTTTTTTTATCTTCTACCCAATAGAAGGGGAGGTGGGATAGAAGAAAGAATGACTGAAGTGGAAGGTGTCTTTGACCGTGTTGACTGCTTTTCCTGAGGCAGCATGAAATGTACATTGTCATTTAGGACTTGTATTTCTCACTGAGAATGTCATGATCACTTTAGCTGTAAGACAATGCCAAAAATGCCACCAATAGTAAATATATGAATGGTCAACAAATTCTGTAGAACTCTGTATAGTCTTTTGCTGTCCATTTATTGAAAGAGCCTCAAAAACCTATTTGTGGCAAAGTGATAGGTGTGAAGTAGGAGAAACTGTGAGGAATTTGTCTGGCCATTGTGTTTTAATGTTCCTCTTGATTCCAGTAAGATTCCACACTTAGTCATTTTTATGGTATAGACTTGGTTAGGAATCTGCTGAAGATAAACATACATCAGTAAATCTCTGTACCATAACCCAAATATTGTTTCTTTTTATTTTTCAAACATGACACTCTCCTGAGTCTTTGACCAAGGTAATAAGTTTCTATCCTCAGGTGGAATACAATGATGAGAATGGCTAGCTGGAGCAGGAGATGAAGTACAGTACATCACTAAAAAGCTCTCAGACTTCTATTACTCCCAATGTTGCAGCTCCTAAATTTTTTTGAGAAGGCTATCTAAATTGTTTCTGAAACCAAAAGAGTATGTTGCCTGCACACCATCAGTTCTGTAGAATATGCCCCAATGATTATCGAAGAGCATTTACTGTAAAAGCAGCACCCTCTAAAGTGATATTTATTGTCAGTATTTTTTTATTTCTAGTTTTAACTTTTAGAGTCACTTGGCATATGAACAGGTCCTTCACTTCACCATTCCATGCTGACCATCAATACCCATTTACAGTATGATCAACCTTGTCACTCCATGACCTTAGTGAGATATGTGTCTAGAACATGAGGACAATTTTATTTTGGCAGTGCAAAAATTAGTTAAAGTTGAAATTTGGATATCTTGATTTGATAGACTATTAGCTCCAATAGTTACTGGGATATTACTTTGGACTGGTATATGGTAGGATAGGAAGGGGATAGTATATGGGAAGGGTGAAGGTGTAATTTTGGCAAGAAAACCTTGTAGTATATTTCCCTTGCAAACTTGCAAGTCCAGGATTCCACAAAAAAACATTGTGAGAACTCAACTCCAATAGGATGTTCTAATATTTTCCTCAAGTTCTCCACCATACAACTTACCTGATTATCTACTTACAAGCCAGAGAACATAACCACCTTGTGGCTTTGCCCTGGAATCAGAGAAGTTGAGTGTTTATTGGGGAAAATAACATAGTTCATGTGAAATGCTAGTAATGGTACATTTGGAAGGTATCTAAGTTATCCAGTGATAATTTGGATCAAGAATCATAGTAGATCATCAAGTTGGGGGTTAGTGGTCTGAAGAGACTGCAAAGACAAGGGGAAAGGGTTTGAGAAATCACAGGGATCGGTTGTTAGGGAGGGGTGACTTGAAACATAGAGACATAGAAACATAGAAAACTTACAGCACAATACAGGCCCTTCAGCCCACAAAGTTCTGCCGAGCATGTCCCTACCTTAGAAATTACTAGGCTTACCCAGAGCCCTCTATTTTTCTAAGCTCCATGTACCTATCCAAAAGTCTCTTAAAAGACCCTATCGTATCCGCCTCCACCACCGCTGCTGGCAGCCCATTCCACGCACTCACCACTCTCTGCATAAAAAGCTTACCCCTGGCATCTCCTCTGTACCTACTCCCAAGCACCTTAAACCTGTGCCCTCTTGTGGCAGCCATTTCAGTCCTGGGAAAAAGCCTTTGACTATCCACATGATCAATGCCTCTCATCATCTTATACACCCCTATCAGGTCACCTCTCATCCTCCGTCACTCCAAGGAGAAAAGGCTAAGTTCACTCAACCTGTTTTCATAAGGAATGCTCCCCAATCCAGGCAACATCCTTGTAAATCTCCTCTGCACCCTTTCTATGGTTTCCACATCCTTCCTGTAGTGAGGTGACCAGAACTGAGTACAGTACTCCGAGTGGGGTCTGACCGGGGTCCTATATAGCTGCAACATTACATCTAGGTTCCTAAATTCAATACCATGATTGATGAAGGCCAATACACCGTACGTCTTCTTAACCACAGAGTCAACCTGCACAGCTGCTTTGAGTGTCCTATGGACTTGGACCCCAAGATCCCTCTGATTCTTTACACTGCTAAGAGTCTTACCATTAATACTATATTCTGTCATCATACTTGACCTACCAAGATGAACCACCTCACACTTGAAAGTTGAAAGTCTTCATTCGGTTTAAGACTGCGCAAATGAAACGCAGCAATGACTTGCTGGCAGCAAACACGACTTAATTACTCAAACCTTTTTTTGAAAATGATGGTTGCCATCAATAGCCTGAAACTTCCTTTTTGGGATTTAGCTTTTGAACTGGCTGTACAACCTGGCATTTTTGCAGTGTGATCCCAAGTCTTGAAGATGCAGGATGATTGCCGTGTGGCATGTATCATGGTAGCAGGGCCCGGGTCCAGGAGGAGGGTATGAGTCAGTGTTTGACCATTTCTGGAGCAGTCTTCGAACTGATTCCATTGCTGGAATCTACTGATTTGAAGCAGTAGAACTGAGGCAAAGCAGAATCAAGGCAGTGTAGCTTCGGTCCAAGAGTGAGGAACAACCCGCTGTTTGGCTGATTTAAGCACTGGCCAGATTGGAAAGATCGGGTACAGGCCAAACCGAGGTAGTGGGGCCTAGGCCCAAGAGCATATTGAAGCTGCTGGGCCCAGTTCTGAAAACAAGGAATGACCCACGGTTTGGGCAATTCAAACACCGGGCCAGATTGAAAGGTCCCAAGGCCGGAGAAGCAAGATGAACCTGTGTTCAGTTGTGGCTCAGAGAGGGTTACTCGTCTCTGCGCTGAACTGAGGCTGTGCCCTGCTCCTGGATCAACAGTGACTGGCTTTGTAGCAGTGAACACATTTTTGTAAACTTCAGTTTTAATGTTATTTGTTTACTTTTATTGTTTGCATGATTTGTTTATTTTTCTGCACATTTGGTGTTTGATGGTCCCATTTTCTTAAATGGGTTTCTTTGTTTTGTGGCTGCCTATAAGGAGACAAAACTCAAGGTTGTATATAGTATACATACTTTGATAATAAATGTGCTTTGAACTTTAAGTAATTTCTGTTCTATTCTAAGAGGAGCAAATTCTTTGACGGCAAAAATACAATGTGTGATTTTCACTTCAGAGATGTAGCAGGAATAAACATTTGGTCAAAGGTTGAGCATACTGGAATTCATTGCGATTAGGAAGAGGGCTGGATCTCCAGTGGATTTGGGAGAGCTGAGAATTAGTGGTCATCCAAGGGATGTGGGATGATGTTGGGTTGGGCACTAAGATTGTGGTGTCGATAATGAGATGCAGATCAGGGTAATCATTGGATGATCAGTGACATTGGGGATCAGACAGATTGTGGGTAATAGGATTTCAGGCATGACCAGGAAGAGTGGGTATACGGTGACCTGAAAATCAGAGACATATTGAAATCATAGAATATAGCCTGTACATTCTGCGCAGCGGTTTTAGATACTGAGCAGTTCTGTCATCATTCTTTTAGTGAACTTGAACTGGAACTTAAAAGCTATGTGTCCATATCCCATGTATCACAACGTTGGAAGCCAGTCTGTGCAGGAGACTTTAAGTTTATCACCACCTCCAGACAGTGTCTATGCCAGTCATTATCACCACCCCAGCTCTTTATTCAAAGTGAAAATCATCCATTGTATTTATGCTGTGGAGGAATATGCTCCACCAAGAACACTGTAATAGAAATGAATAAAGGATTTCAACATCAAGGAATTTCTTTGGGCATTATCGCTGGTCAGGTGGATGGGCCTTTGTTGCTCTACCACGAAACCTGGAGAAACTATGGGGAGTATAGACATTTCAGAGACTTTCCTTCTGTTCAATGATCCCTTGCCTTTCCACCCTTTCCCCATCACATTTTCAGATTCAGTGTTGGAATCCCACAACGCAGGGAATGTAATGTGCAAATCCATGTTCTATTCAGGCATGCTCTAAGCATAGGGGATCTACTTTCACAGTAAGTCACAGTACTGTTCATTGTATTGGGCTTGTTCTATTTCTCTCAGGTGTTTGGGATTAGCCCTGTGGGTGAAGGGGAACCTACAGACGATAATGAAATCTAAAGAAAAAAGAATAGAATTAAAAGAAATAAAATACTTTTCTCAATATTACCTTCCCCAAAACAGACAATAACTCAGGTTGCTGCTCTCACAGTTCCCCACAAGGCTCTGAGAACTCTAGCTGACTTCACAGCACTTCATTGTAATGTGGAAATGAAAGCACTAGCCTTTGGGCAGTTTTGACATTCTTCTAGTAAATGTTTCCCTACGCTGACTAAACACCCAATGGACCATCAGAATCTCTGTTAAGACAATGGCATTGCGATTGCTGCTGCTGCATGATTTATAAAACCTTTCAAGTAGTTACTTCATTTATAACACATCCCAAGAAGACATTTTTTTCTGTTGCCATGGTAGTTTCTGAACCCAGATCTCACAATACTGGAATCAACAAACTATTTCAACCTTCTTCTCATGCTTTCAATTTCATAGTCCAATATTGGTGATATTGGCAAACTCTGCAGCCCAGCCATTGTTGTTTTCCTTCGAGCTATCTTTCGCCTTCTCACTTCTTCGCTCAATATCTAGAAACCCCAGTGAAGTAAGCTGGTTAGTTTGTATCCTGCAGGACTACACCAGCTGCCCTGGACAGATTAACATAGCCCAAAATCTTTTGCACGGTGTAAAACTCAAAGCAAATGCTGGCAATAAGTGCTGGGGAATCAATGTGATAATGCCTCTAAACTTCAGAAACAAAAGCCTCTTTCCCACTTCTAAGCTTCTCAAACTGAACTCATTTATGTCGTTTGAGGATTTGGAAATGAATTTGCTTTTGAGTATTACTTCAGCGGCATTGAAATAGAAACAGAAAGTGATGGAAATACTCAGTAGGTAAGGCAGCATCTGTAGAAAAGAAAGCTACATTAATGTTTCAGTTTGAAGATTCTTCTGCAGAAACAAAGAAAATGAGTCTGTATTAATGAGTAGTTCTTTGGAGCATGCATAGCTGTACAGTGTAGAGTGATACAATGAAAAGCTTTTATCTATGTGCCATCCAGACAGATTTTTTCATAAATAAGTAAACTGAGGTAGTAAAAAGGAAAGCAAAATGCATAATATAGTGTTAACAGTTACAGAGAAAGTGCTGTGCAGGTAGACAAAGTGTACGAGCCATGCCAAGGTAGACTGGAGATCATCTATTAACATATGACAGGCCCACTTAAGAGTCTGAAAACAGTCGGGTAGTGAATACCAAATTTAGTACACTAAATTGGGGAAACTGAAAATAAATCTCTTCTTTGTTTAAAAGAACTGTTTGGATTACTGGATGGTAGGAAGGGTAGAGGTGAAAGGGAGGGTATTGCATCTCCTCAATTCTTATGGATAAGTCCTGTGTGAAACTCGTGTGGTTGGTGAAGACAATATTTACAAAGAGAAAGCCTTCTTCAAATTGCTGTAAAGGGAAGGGGGGGGGGCAAAGATGTGTCTGGTGGTAGAATCTTGTTGAAGGTAATGAAACTTTCCAAATATGATTTATTGAATGCAGAGGCAGCTGGCGTGGAAGATGAGGATTAGTGGAACTCTACCCTTATTCTACTTAGAAGAGGGGTTGAAAGCAGAGATGTAGGACATAGATGAGATATTGTAGAGATCTTTCAACATGTAGAGGGGAAGCTACACATCAAGAAAAAGGAAGACATCTCAGAGTCAAGTCTGCAGAATGTATCATCATAGATTAAAATAAAATGAAGTTGGAAGACGTGAGAGAATGGAATAGAATCCCTCTTCAAGAATGTCATTCGTCAGTACACAAATGTAAAGGAGAACAAAGTGATTGTCATTCAGAATCTGATGCAGCATAAAAAACACAATAAATATAAAAGCAATCCTATATAACACCATGTACAAGTAACTGTTGAGTGGCTATATGAAGCACCTTCAATAACTCAAAAAGACTGAGCTTTGGTAAAATACTGAAAGGCTTTTATTCGCTGTACAATACGACCTCCGCAGTGAGTGTCTGCCCCCAGACTGAGGGGGAGGGGCAAGGCGAAACACCTTTATACGGGACTCTGTGGGAGGAGCCACAGGGGCAGTCAGCAGAGGGGTGTGTCCCGACAGTTAACCCAGTTACAATATATACACGGTTTACCACATTCACCCCTCCTTTTTTTAAAAAAGAGTCCCGTGGGGTGAAGTGACTGACAATATTTAAAACAAGTATATTTACAGGTCAAGTCTATCAGGCGGTCGAGTCCTTCGCTGTGATCTACGTAGCACCGGCGATGGCGGTAGTGCTGGCTCTGGCCTGACTTCATGTGCCAGCACGTTAGGCGTTGTTAATCCCTTGTGCGTGTGCGTCGCGCCCGGTATGGGAGTGTCGTGTGGTGTCTGTGTAGGGCTTGGAGTGCGCGGTGTCTCGTGGGTACATATATCCATGGGTACGGGGTTAATAATCACCACAGAGTGTTCAGGGTAGGGGCCCGGTGCTCCTGCGGGCTCCAGGTCGCGGATGGAGACCATGTCCTCCCGCCCATCAGGTAAAACCACGTTGGCATACTGAGGGTTCGCATGAAGTAAGTGAACCCTCTCGACCATCAGGGAGTATTTATTGCTCCTCACATGTTTCCGGAGCAGCACTGGCCCCGGGGACATCATCCAAGTTGGTAGGGTGGTCCCAGTGGTCGACTTTCTGGGAAAAGAAACGAGCCGCTCATGGGGGGTGGCATTGGTGGCCGTGCATAACAGGGAGCGGATGGAGTGGAGTGCCTCGGGAAAGACCTCCTGCCAGCGGGAGACCGGCAGTCCCTTTGACCTGAGGGCTAAGAGTGTGGCTTTCCACACTGTGTCATTCTCCTTCTCCACCTGTCCATTCCCCCGGGGATTATAGCTCGTGGTCCTACTAGTTGCAATTCCCCTAGCCAGTAGATATTGGCGCAGCTCGTCACTCATAAACGAGGACCCTCTGTCACTCTGGATATAGCATGGGTATCCGAACAGAGTGAAGAGCTTGTGCAGGGCTTTTATAACTGACGTGGTAGTGGTGTCGGGGCAGGGGATGGCGAAGGGGAACTGCGAGTACTTGTGGATAACTTTAAGAAAGTACACATTGCGGTCGGTGGAGGGAAGGGGGCCCTTAAAGTCAGTCAAAGGGGCGGGTGGCCTTGATGAGTTGTGCCTTTTCGGGTCGGTAGAAGTGCAGTTTGCACTCTGTGCAGACTTGGCAGTCCCTGGTCATCATCCTGATCTCCTCAAGGGAGTAGGGCAGGTTCTGGGCTTTCACAAAGTGGAAAAGCCAATTGACCCCCGGGTGGCAAAGATCTACATGTAGGGCGTATAGCTGGTCGATCTGCGCACTGGCGCATGTTCCCTGGGATAGGGCATCGGAGGGCTCATTGAGCTTCCCAGGCCTGTACATGATGCCATAATTGTAGGTGGAGAGTTCAATTCTTCACCTCAGAATTTTATCATTTTTGATTTTGCTCCGCTGCTGATTATTAAACATGAATGCAACTGAGCGCTGGTCAGTTAGTAGCTTTTGCCAGCAAGATAGTGCTTCCAGTGCCTAATAGCTTCCGCTATGGCCTGGGCCTCTTTCTCCACCGCAGAGTGCCGAATTTCAGGGCCTTGAAGGGTATGGGAGAAGAACGCCACTGGTCTTCCCGCCTGGTTGAGGGTAGCAGCCAGCGCAAAGTCGGAGGCATCATTCTCTACTTGCAAGGGAATGGCCTCATCCACTGCATGCATTGCTGTTTTGGCAATGTCCCCTTTTGTGCGGCTGAAGGCCGCGCAGGCCTTGGTAGAGAGGGGGAATATGGTGGACTTGACCAGGGGGCTGGCCTTGTCTACGTAGTTAGAGACCCATTGGGCGCTATATGAAAAGAAGCCCAGGCACCTTTTGAGGGCTCTGAGGGTGTTGGGAAGAGGGAGTTCGAACAGGGGGTGCATATGGTCGGGGTCAGGGCCAATGGCTCCACTCTCCATGACACACCCAAGGATAGCAAGTTGGGTGGTCCTGAATACACACTTTTCCTTGTTATAGGTGAGGTTGAAAGCTTTGGCCGCTTGGAGAAATTTTTGGAGGTTGTTGTCGTTATCCTGCTGGTCGTGACGGCAGATGGTGATGTTATCCAGGTATGGGAACGTTGCCTTCAGTTGGCATTGGTCCACCATCTGGTCCATTGCCCTCTGGAAGACAGATACACCATTCGTGACACCGAAGGGGACGCGCAGGAATTGATAAAGCCTGCCATCCGCTTCAAAGCCGGTGTAAGGGCAGTCCTCCCGGCAGATGGGGAGCTGATGGTAAGTGTATTTTAGATCTATGGTCGAGTACACCTTGCACTGTGCTATCTGATTGACCATATCCGCGATGCAGGGTAGAGGGTACGCGTCGAGCTGCGTGAACCTATTGATGGTCTGGCTATAGTCCACGACCATCCTATTCTTCTCCCCGTTCTGAACAATGACCACCTGCGCCCTCCAAGCACTTGTGCTTGCCTCAATGATCCCCTCCCTGAGCAGCCGCTGCACCTCCGACTTAATGAAGGCTCTGTCCCCCGCGCTGTACCTCCAGCTTTTAGTTGCCACAGGTTTACAGTCGGGGGTCAGGTTGGCGAACAGCGGTGGGGGAGGGATCCTGAGGGTGGAGAGGCCGCAAGTGGTGTCAGTAGTGTGGCAGTTGGCATGATGTTGGGTGGGATGTGCGGGTCGGTGTGTGTGTGTGGTCAGTAGCGGGGTATGTGACATATCCTTACAAAACTGGGGATTTACAACAGTAATTGGTGGGAGGGGCCCATCATATTTCATTGTCACACTTTTCAGGTGTCTCTGGAAGTCGAGCCCCAATAGCACAGGGGCACACAGTTGAGGCATGACCAGTAACGTAAAGTCTCGATATTCTGTGCCCTGCACCACCAGCGTCGCTACACAACTCCCCTGGATATCTGTTGTATGTGACCCGGAAGCCATGGTGACCCTCTGACTTACCGGCCGTATCATGAGTCCACAATGCTGCACCGTGTCTGGGTGGATAAAACTCTCTGTGCTGCCTGTGTCAAACAGGCAGCTTGTCCTGCGCCCCTCCACTAGGATGTCCATCATTGACCTTGCGAGCTGGTGGGGAGCACTTTGGTCGAGGGTCACAGAAGCCAGGGTGGGGTCGCTGTCTTTGTCCAGTGCGGTGGGGTGCCCCGTGAGCACCGTTGGTCGTAGGCGGTTCTGAAGTGGCGCCGACCAAGATGGCCGCCGTCATGTCTCGCACGTGGTGGCGGTGTGCAGGGAAGATGGCGGCCCCCACGTCTCGCATGTGGTGGCGGCGTGCAGGGAAGATGGCGGCAGGCAAGATGGCGACCCCCACGTCTCGCACGCGGCACTGCTTGATCCCGCTCACGGTTTGGACTTACAGACCTTGGCGCAGCTGGAGTATGTAGATTGTCGGGTTGGGAAGCATTTCCGGGAGTGCTTCTCCAGTCTGCAGAAGTAGCACTTCGCGGACTTGCGACTGGCGGCAGCTGAGGTTGATTCACCGGCATGTTGCGGAGTCTGCAGCGCCCACGAGGCCATCAGGGGGTCGCATGCCTGGAGAGCCTCAGAGTTGTGCAGAGCGGCCTCCAGCGTATCAGCCAGCTCGATCGCCGAACTTAAGGTAAGATCGGCTTTTTCCAGCAGCCGCTGGTGCACATACACTGACCTGGTCCCCGTGACGAAGGCGTCTCTCACTAGGAGCTCTGCATGCTGCACCGCCGTCAGCTCCTGGCAATTGCAGGCCCGCACGAGCGTCCGGAGGGCCCGGATGAACTCAGCACTCGATTCCCCGGGGCATTGTTGCCGAGTCGCTAAGCGGTGCCGAGCATAGACGCTGTTTATCGGCCTCAAGTATTGTCTTTTGAGGGCACTCATCGTGCCGTCGTAGTTGGGCTGGTCTCTGATCAGCGAGTAGACCCATGGACCGACCCTGGAGAGTAGAACTCTGCGCTTCGTTACGGGGTTGGTCGCTTTAATCTCCTCTAGGTACGCTTCGAAGCAGGCCAGCCAGAGTTCAAAAGCGTTTCCAGCTTCAGGTGTTTGCGGATCGAGGTCTAATTTGTCTGATCTCAGTGTGTGTTCCATGCTTTAAAATGTACAACGAATAAAATTGAAGCACCTTCAATAACTCCAAAAGACTGAGGTTTGGTAAAATACTGAAACACTTTTATTCGCTGTACAATACGACCTCCACAGTGAGTGTCTGCCCCCGGACTGAGGGGGAGGGGCAAGGCGAAACACCTTTATACAGGATTCTGTGGGAGGAGCCACAGGGGCAGTCAGCAGAGGGGCGTGTCCAGACAGTTATCCCAGTTACAACGTATATATATGGTTTACCACACTATATATACTGTACATATTAGCTTATATACAGTACATAAACCGAGTGTGTGTACAGAAGAGTGCCCCAAAGAATGAATGACAGTTGAAATGTTAGAACCCCAACTCCCTCATCCCATGCATAAGCAGCAGCAAAGCAACAAATATCTCCCACCCCCATCCGCTTCCACAAACAAGCATCAGCACCATCCACCCACCAAGGATTCAATAGCAAGGCCTCTATTAAAGACCATGATCTGCAGTACAACACAAACTAATTGCTCTCCTGACAATACGACATGCCACATGTTCTATCTTCCTAATAAAGAGAAAGAAAGGTGTCCCCTTTCACAATGAGATGGGAGACAGACAAAACAACTCTCAGATTTACGGTGTTAACAGTCTGTCACACCACTTCTTTTCCTGAGCTTTATGACTCGAGAATCAGCAACAAACTCTCGCCTACCGACAAAAGAGAAACAGGCAGAGAGAAAGAACGCGATTCACCAAGTGCACTGCCTCCGACAGCTGATCCGCCGTTCCCGATGTTTTGTTCCTTCCTGCGATGCACTGGCTTAGAATCAGCCTGTCCACAGGGCCGTGAATTCTCAGAACCCTGAGGGTGCACTCCTCTTCTATCCGCATCCTTAGGATACCAAAAAGCGACCGATTGTAAGTTCCTGGGAGCAGGCCCCAAAACTGCTAAGAACCGAAGCCTGAGTGTAACTCCAGGTCAAGGTCTTCAACAGAACCCCATCCACCCTGAAAATGAGGAGGAGAGACATCAAAGGTAGAAATTAATCTGTTTTCGTAGATGGATGCAAATGTGTTGCAATTTAGCACCATCCTGACTCCACTAGGTGACGCTAGGTGAAGGTGTACCTGAACATAAGTTGACTCTGACAGGAAATCATAAAGTGATAATGTTACTCTTGGCAAGAGGAACTCTTCCAGGTAGCAGCAGGACATGGGAAAACACAGTAGGACAGTGATTGTGTCAGCATAGGTATGAGGTGTGGAGTGCAAGTGTAAAGTGGCAGTACATGGGGGGGATGAAAGATGCTGAGGGACTACTGAGAGAAGTGCCTGGTAATGGTGGGGGTGGGCTAATGGTTTGAGGTGTTGATCAGCCTCACAGCTTGAGGGTAGTAATTGCTTTTGAGTCTAGGGGTTCAGGCATAGATGCTGCATAGCTTCTTCCCTGATGGGAGTGGTACAGTAGAGGGAGTCTGTAGACCTATAATGGATGTTTGTGACCAGCCCACACCCTGAGATCCAGAAAGGGAAGAGGTTGACACTGTTGATGTGACCATCAAAACAAGTCAAAAATTAGTAACAAACAGAATGAAATTCTTTAGTTCTGTTACATAATTTTTTAGAAGTTATTTAGAGGTCCCTCAGCCCACCAAACCATGCTGCCCAGCAACCCACTGATGTAACCATAGCCTAATCCATGCATACATGGGAAGAACATGCAAACTTTCTTACAGAGGACATCGGAATTGAACTCCGAACTCTGACATCCCGAGTTGTAGTAATATTGCACCAACTGCTATGCTACCGTTGCGCCCACTCTGTAGGGGTGCAGGAAGCAGCTCCAAATAGTCATGATACATCAGTAACAGACCTCAGGTAGAATGGGATCCAAATTGCCTCAAAGAACCCTGAGATCCTAGCTCATTCTTTCAGACTACTGCAGATGTTGAAAATTTGATTGTCTCCTTTCAGCAGTTTTTCAAGATGTTAATTTTTTGAGTGTCTTTACATCTCAAAATATTTAAACAACAGGAATTCTGCAGATGCTGGAAATTCAAGCAACACACATAAAAGTTGCTGGTGAACGCAGCAGGCCAGGCAGCATCTCTAGGAAGAGGTACAGTCGACGTTTCAGGCCAAGACCCTTCGTCAGGACTAACAAAGGGTCTCGGCCCAAAACGTCGACTGTACTCCTTCCTAGAGATGCTGCCTGGCCTGCTGCATTCACCAGCAACTTTGATGTGTGTTTCTCAAAATATTTAATTCTGTTTTAGTCAATGTATGATGTTATGCAAGCATTTAGACACATACGGTTGAAAAATTCTCTCATTAATTTCTAATAATACCTTTTCTGTGTTTCACATTAAAGGTATAATTTTAGATCTTGCCATAAACATAATGGAAAAATGCACAACTCAACACACAAGGGACAAAAAGTAATCATTGTGAATGTCCAGCTGAAAGTAATCTTCTTGTTATACAAAACCCTGCCATTTTGGAGTGTAGACTAGATGTAGTTGATCTAGTCACTTTCTGGAAAAGCCAATCATTGTCTTTCAAAATTATTAAGACCATGAGACATAGGAGCAGAATTCAGCCATTTGGTCCATTGAATCTGTTCTGCTATTTCATCATGACGGATATCTTTCCCTCTCAGCCCGTCTTTTGCCTTCTCCCCATAACTTCCAAGCTCTGACTAATCCAGAATCTATCAACCACAGTCTTAAATTCTCCCAATGACCTGATCTCCACAGAAGCCTGTGGATATGAATTCCATAGACTCACCACCCTCTGGCTAAAGAAATGTCTCCTCATCATTGTTCTAAAAGGAATTCCCTCTATTCTGAGGCAGTTCTATCTGATCCTAAACTCCCCCAGAATAGAAAACATCCTCTCCACATACACTCCATCTAGGCCTTTCAACATTCAATGAGATCCCTCCCTCATTTTTCCAGATTCTAGGGAGTACAGACCAAGGGTTATCAAAAGTTACTCATACAATAAACCTTTCATTCCCTGATTTCTTTCAAAAATCATTGGACTCTGGCATGGGGCCAGAGGATTGGAAAACTTAAAAAGCATTACTCCACTCTTTAAGAAATGAGGAAGGCAGCAGAAAGGAAGTTATAGACCAGTTAGTCTGACCTCCCTGATTGGAAAGATGTTAGAGTCAATTGTTAAGGATGAGGTGATAGAGTACTTGGTGACACAGGACAAGATAGTACAAAGTCAGCATGGTTTCCTTCAGGAAAAAAACCTGTCTGACAAACCTGTTGGAATTCTTTGAGATTATAAGTAGGATAGATAATGGGGATACAGTGTATGTTGTATATTTTGATTTTCCGAAGGCCTTTGACAAGGTACCACACATGAGGCTGCTTACCAAGTTAAGAGCCCATGGTATTACAGGAAAGTTACTAACACGGTTAAAGCATTGGCTGATTGGTAGGAAGCAGCAAGTGGGAATAAAATTATCCCTTCCTGGTTGGCTGCCAGTGACTAGTGGTGTTCCGCAGGGGTCAGTGTTGGGACCACTTCTTTTCATGCTGTATATAAGTGATTTAGATGATGGAATAGATGACTTTGTTGCCAAGTTTGCATATGATACGAAGACTGGTGGAGGGGCAGATAGGGTTGAGGAAACAGGTAGGATGCAGAAACAATTAAACAAATTAGGAGAATGGGCAAGAAAGTGGAAAATGAAATACAATGTCGGAAAATGCATGGTCATGCACTTTGGTAGTAGAAATAAATGTGTGGACTATTTTCTAAATGGGGAGAAAATTCAGGAACCTGAGATTCAAAGGGACTTGGGAGTTCTTGTTCAGAACACCGTAAAGGTTACTTTGCAGGTTGAGTCAGTGGTGAGGAAGGCAAATGCCATGTTAGCATTCATTTCAAGAGATCTAGAATACAAGAGCAAGGATGTGATGCTGAGGCTTTATAAGGCACTGGTAAGGCCTCACCTTGAGTATTGTGTACGGTTTTGGGTCCCTCATCGTAGAAAAGATGTGTTGGCTTTGGAGAGGGTCCATAGGAGGTTCACAAGGATGATTCCAGGAATGAAAGGTTTATCATACAAGGAACATTTGATGGTTCTGGGTCTGTACGGCCTGGAATTCAGAAGGATGAGGGGGGATCTCATCAAAACCTTTTGAATGCTGAAAGGCCTAGACAGAGTAGATGTGGAAAGGATGTTTCCCATGGTGGGAGAGTCTAGGACAAGAGGGCACAGCCTTAGGATAGAGGGGCGCCCTTCCAAAACAGAGATGCGGAGAAATTCGTTTAGTGGCGAATTTGTGGAATTTGTTTCCACATGCAGCTGTGGAGGCCAGGTCATTGGGTGTAGTTAAGGCAGAGATTGATAGGTTCTTGATTGGACATGGCATCAAAGTTATGGAGAGAAGGCCGGGAACTGCGGTTGAGGAGGAGATAAAAGAATCAGCCATGATTGAATGGCAGAGCAGACTCGATGGGCCAGATGGCCTAATTCTGCTGCTATGTCTTATGGTCTTATGAATAATTTTCATGAACTTCTTCTGAACCCTCTCCAATGTCAGAACATCCTTTCTCAGATAAATGGTCTAAAACTGCTAACAATAGTCCAAGTGAGGCCTCACCAGAACCTTATAAAGCCTCAGCATTATAGCTTTGCTTTTATGTTCTAATCCCCTCGAATTGAATGCTAACATTGCATTTGCCTTCCTCACCACCAGCTCCACCTGCAAGTTAACCTTTAGGGAATCTTGTACGAAGACTCCCAAATCCCTTTGCACCTCACATGGTTGAATTTTCTCACCATTTCAAAAATAGTCTACACTTTTATTCCCTTTACCAAATTGCATGACCGTATACCTCCTGACACTGTACTCCACCTGCCACTTCTTCACCCATTCTCCAAATTTGTCTAAGTCCTTCTGCAACCTCCCTGCTTCCTTGGCACTAGCTGCCCTTCCACTTATCTTCGTATTGTTGGCAAACTTGTTCACAAGCCATCAATTCCATCATCCAAATCATTGACAAATGATGTAAAAAGAAGTTCCAACACCAACAAGTCACTAGAAGCCAATCCTCAATCCATGCTAGTATCTTTCCTGTAATACAGTGGGTTCTTATCCTCTTAAGCAGCCTAAAGAAATTAAATCATTAGAAAGAGGTGATGTAGGGTCAGAGGTGTTGAATCATTGTGGATAGAGACAAGGAGCTGCAAGGGTAAGAAGACCCCGATGGAGTTGTTTGCACACACCCAATCAGTAGTAAGGATGTGGTCTACAAATTACAACAGGAGTCAGAAAGTAGAACATAGAACATAGAAAACCTACAGCACAATACAGGCCATTTGGCCCACAATGCTGTGCCGAACATGTACTTACATTAGAAATTACCTAGGGTTACCCATAGCCCTCTATTTTTGTAAGCTCCATGTACATATTCAAGAGTCTCTTAAAAGACCCTATTGTATCTGCCTCCAACACCATCGCCAGCAGCCCATTCCACATACCCACCACTCTCTGCATAAAAAACTTACCCCTGACATCTCCTCTGTACCTAATTCCAAGCACCTTAAAACTGTGTCCTCTTGTGTTAGCCATTTCGGCCCTGGGAAAAAGTCTCTGACTATCCACACGATCAATGCGTTCCATCATCTTATATACCTCTATCAGGTCATCTCTCATCCTACGTCACTCCAAGGAGAAAAGTCATAAGTCATTCTCATAAATCATGCTCACCAATCCAGGCAATATCCTCGTAAATCTCCTCTGCACCCTTTCTATAGTTTCCACATCCTTCCTGTAGTGAGCTGACCAGAATTGAGCACAGTACTCCAAGTGGGGTCTGACCAGGGTCCTATATAGCTGTAACATTACCTCTTGGCTCTTAAATTCAATCCCACAGTTGATGAAGGCCAATGCACCATATGCCTTCTTAACCACACAGTCAACCTGCGCAGCAGCTTTGAGTGTCCTATGGACTTGAACTCCAAGATCCCTCTGATCCTCCACACTGCCAAGAGTCTTGCCATTAATACTATATTCTGCCATCATATTTGACCTACCAAAATGAACAACCTCACACTTAACTGGGTTGAACTCCATCTGCCACTTCTCAGCCCACTTTTGCATCCTATCGATGTCCCGCTGTAACTTCTGACAGCCCTCTACGCTATCCACAATACCCCCAAACTTTGTGTCGTCAGCAAATTTACCAACCCATCCCTTCACTTCCTCATCCAGGTCATTTACAAAAATCATGAAGAGTAGGGGTTCCAGAACAGATCCCTGAGGCACACCACTGGTCACCAACCTCCATGCAGAATATGACCCATCTACAACCAGTCTTTGCATTCTGTGTGCAAGCCAATTCTAGATCCACAAAGCAAGGTCCCCCTGGATCCCATGCCTGCTTACTTTCTCAATAAGCCTTGCATGGGGTACCTTATCAAATGCCTTGTTGAAATCCATGTACACTACATCTACGGCTCTACCTTCATCAATGTGTTTCGTCACATCCTCAAAAAATTCAATCAGGTTCGTAAGGCACGACCTGCCTTTGACAAAGCCATGCTGGCTATTCCTAATCATATTATGCCTCTTCAAATGTTCATAAATCCTGCCCCTCAGGATTTTCTCCATCAATTTACCAACCACTGAAGCAAGACTCACTGGTCTATAATTTCCAGGGCTATCTCTACTCCCTTTCTTGAATAAGGGAACAACGTCTGCAACCCTCCAATCCACTGGAACCTCTCCCGTCCCCATTGATGATGCAAAGATCATTGCCAGAGGCTCAGCAACCTCCTCCTTCACCTCCCATAATAACCTAGGATATATCTCGTGGATATACATGCCAAAAGGGCAATGCTACAAAAGTCATGGGAGATTTCAACATGCAGGTAGATTGGGAAAATTAGGTTGGTGCTGTATTCCACAGGAGTAATTTCTAGAATGCCTACGAGATGGCTTTTTAGAGCAGCTAGTAGTTGAGTCCACTGGGGGATCAGCTATTCTGGATTGAGTGTTATGTAATGAACTGGAATTGATTAGAGAACTTAAGGTAAAAGAAACCTTAGGGGAAAGTGATCATAATATGATTGAATTCACCATGAAATTTGAGAAGGGGAAGATAAAATAAGATGTATCAGTATTCCACTGGAGTAAAGGAAGTTACAGAGGCATGAGAGAGGAGCTGGCCAGGATTAATTGGAAATCAATTCTGACAGGGATGACAGCACAGCAGCAATGGCTGGAATTTTTGGAAGCAATTTAGAAAGCACAGGATATATACATCCCAAAGAAGAAGTATTCTAAGGGCAAGATGACACAACCATGGTTGACAATAGACAATAGACAATAGATGCAGGAGTAGGCCATTTGGCCCTTCGAGCCAGCACCGCCATTCACTGTGATCATGGCTGATCATCCACAATCAGTACCCCGTACCCCAGTTGACAAGGGAAGTCAAAGCCAACATAAAGTCCAAAGAGAGGGCATATAATAAAACAAAGAAAAGTGGGAAGTTAGAGGATTGGGAAGCTGTTAAAAGCCAACAGAAGGCAAATAAAAAGTCATTAAGAAGGTAAAGATGGAATATGAAAGTAAGCTAGCCAATACCATTAAAGAGGGTAACAAAAGTTGCATAAAGGGTAAAAGAGAGGCAAGAGTGGATATCAGACTGCTGGAAGATGATGCTGGAGAGGTAGTAATGGAGAACAATTGTTAAATTTTAAATGGCTTCTTTGTTATGTTAATCTTTTAAACTGCTGCGTATGTGGATTAAAATGGCTTCTATGTTATGTTAAATGCTGAGAAAGTCTCTAGCTAGACATTTGCTTGGGTTAATACAGACAGCAGGGTGCTATTAGCCAATGGGTGTCCATGTTATCATTTCTTGGGGTGATAATGCTGTCTCACATGACTGGGAACGGGGTTTTGGCAGGGAGTCAGAGGAGAGATGGAGAGGACGGCAGACGCACGGAAAGGCTCCAGGGGATCACTCTGGGTGGTCTCGAGCCGTGAATCGACAGGATCTGGGTGGTCGCCAGGAATTTCTGAGCTCCAACTTGTGCACGAAGAACTTGAACTTTGATAAGTCTGGCACCTTTTTTTTCCCCATTACTTCCTTTTCTGTATCGAACTTATATTAATGTCATAGACTTAGTAATATCTATAGAGTGTACTTGGTAAAATGTACTGTGTGTGCTGGCTGATGATTGACGTTTGGGATTGATTTGGATGGCAGTGGTAGAGCAACCGACTCAGCGGGAAACGTTCAGGCCGGTGCCAGGCGGGATTTCCCTTAGACATATACCAGCCAATATAGCTGAGCGTTACACAATGAAATGGCAGATGAACTGAATAGGTACTTTGCATCAGTCGTCATTGGGAAAACCACTAACAGTATAGTGGAAGTACCAGGAGTCTGGGGTTATGAAGCTTATCATTACTAGGGAGAAGGTTCTTGGAAAACTGAAAGGTCTGAAAGTAGATAAGTCACCTAACCAAATGGTGTACACCCCAGGGTTCTGAAAGAGGTGGCTGAAGAGATTGTGGAGGCATTGGCAATGATCTTTCAAGAATTACTAGATTCGGGAATATTTCCAGAAGACTAGAAAATTGCAAACATCAGTCCACTCTTCAAGAAGGGAGAGAGGGAAAACAAAGGAAATTATAGTCCAGTTAGTCTGATCTCAGAGGTTGAGTAGATGTTGAAGTCAATTGTTAAGGAAGTAGTTTTAGAGTATATGGGGGCATATGATAAAATAGGTCATAGTCAGCATAGTTTCCTCAAGGAAAAATATTGCTTGACAAATCTGCTGGAATTCTTTGAAGAAATAACAAGTGGAATAGACAAAGGGTAATCAGTTGATGTGTACTTGGATTTTCAGATGGCCTTTGACAAGTTGCCACACATGAAGCTGCTTAACAGCTATAAACCCATGGTATATCAGGAAAGATTCTAGCATGGATAAAGCAGTGGCTGCTTGGCTGCTTGGCTGCTGATGACTCGTGGTATTCCACATGGGTCTGTGTTCGGACTGATTCTTTTTACGTTATATATCAGTGATTTGGATTAGGGAATTGATGGCTTTGTTGCAAACTTTGAAGACAGTATGAAGATAGATGGAGGGGCAAGTAGTTTTGCCAAAGTAGTGAGGCTACAGAAGGACTTAGAAAGATATGGAGAATGGGCAAAGAAGTAGCTGATGGAATACAGGATTCGGGAAGTGTATGGTCATGCACTTTGGTAGAAGAAATAAAAGGGTTGACTATTTTCTAAATAAGAGAAAATGCAAGAATCTGAGGTACAAAGGAGTCCTTGTGCAGAATTCCCTAATGGTTAATTTGCAGGTTTACTCTGTGGAGAGGAAGGTAAATGTGATATTAGCATTCATTTCAAGAGGGCTAGAATATAAAAGTAAGGTTGGAATATTGAAACTTTATAAAACATTGAAGGCCTCATTTGGAGTATTATGAGCAGTTTTGGTCACCTTATCTTAGAAAGTATGTGCTAAAACTGAAGAGAGTTTAAAGGAGGTTCTCAAAAATGATTCCAGGATTAAATGGCTTGTTATATCAAGAGATGGCTCTTGGACTGTATTCACTGGAATTCAGAAGAATGAGAGGTGACCTAATTGGAATCTATCGAATGTGATGGAGTGATAGAGTGGATGCGTAGAGGATTTTCCTATGGTGGGAGCATCTAAGACCAGAGGACACAGAACTGATGTTTGTCCTTTCAGAAAGAAGATGAGGAGGAATTGCTTTAGCCAGCAAATGTTGAATCTGTGGATTTCCTTGTCACAGGCAGCTGTGGAGGCCAAATCTTTATTTATATTTAAGGTAGATGGTGATAAATTCTTGATTGGACAGGACATGCAGAGATACAGGAAGAAGGCAAGAGAATGGAGCTGAGAGGAGAAACAGATCAGCCATGATGAAATGGTGGAATTGACTGGATGGGCCAAATGGCTTAATTCTGCTCCTATATCTTATGGTCTTATGGGCTCAAGTGCAGCACCATGTCAAAGGCCTTCTGAAAATCCAAATACACAATGTCCATCAATTCTTATTTAGCTAACCTGCTTGTTACTTTTCATAGAATACCAATTGATTTGTTCGGCAAGATTTTCCCTTAAGGACATCGTGCTGACTTTGGCCTATTTAATTATGTGCCTCCAAATACCCAGACATTTCAATAATCGATTCCAACATCTTTCTAACAATTGAGGTCATGATAACTGACCTATAGTTTTGTTCCTCTGTCTCCCTCTTGAAGAGCGGAGTGACATTTGCAATTTTCCAGTTCTCCAGCACTATGTCAGAATCTAGTGATTCTTGAAAGATCATTGCTAATGCCTACACAATTCCTTCTTTCACCTCTTTCAGAACTCTGAGGTATAGTCCATTTGATTCAGGTGACTTACCGACTTTCGGACCTTTCAGCTTCCCAAGCAACTTTTACCCTGGTAATAGCAACTGCACTCACTTTTGCCCCTAGACTCTCTCGGACTCTGCTAGTATTTCCATAGTGAAGACTGATGCAAAATTTCTATTCTGTTCGTCTGCCATTTCCTTGTCCTCCATTACTACTGCTCTAGAGTCATTTTTCAGTGGTCCGATATCTATTTTCACCTCTTTTTTACTCTATATATCTGAGAAACCTTTTGGTATCCTCTTTGATATTATTGCCTAGCTCACTTTCATACTTCATCTCTTCCCACCTTATGAATTCTTTTAGCTGTCATCTGTTGGTTTTTAAAATCTTCCCAATGGTCTAACTTCCCACTAATCTTTGCTGTTTATATACCCTCTCTTTTGCTTGTATGTTGGCTTTGACTTCACTTGCCTGTCACAGTTGCATCATCCGGACTTTGGAATACGTCTTATTCTTTGGGATATACTTATCCTGCGCCTTCCAAATTATTCCCAGAAACTCCAGCCATTACCGCTCTGCATCACCCTGCTAGTTTCCCCTTCCAATATACTTTGGCCAGCTCCTCCCTCATGACTCAGCAACTCCCTTCACTCCACTGTAATACAGAGACATCAGACTTTATCTTCACTCTCTTAAACTGCAGGGTGAATTTTGATCACTGACTCCTTAGGGTTCCTTTACAGTAAGCTCCCTAATCAAATCTGGTTCATTACAAAACACCCAATCCAGAATTGCCTTTCTCCTAGTGGGCTCAACCACAAGTTGTTCTAAAAAGCCATCCTGTAGGCTTTCTACAAATTCTCTCTCTTAAGATCTGGCACCAACCTAATATTCCTAATCTATCTGCATGTAACATTGCCCTTTTTACATGCTTTTTTTAATCTCGCTTTATAATTTATATCCTTCTCCATGGATTATCACCTTGTCGTGGTGGAGAAGCTTGTGTGGTCCTGTGATCCCAAGAGCAATGCCGTCTGGAGCTATGCTCCTGGTCGGGTCACCCATGGCGGTAAGGTCGAGGGTGAGGTCCCTGACAAAGAACAATCCAACCAAGACCTCAACGGTGGAACAGGTAGATGAAGTTACTTCGAACTCAACAGCTGTGAAGGCAGATGAAGACTGCAACAAATCCATCAGCTCCAATCGTCGTAGTTTCCATGTCATTGGAATCAGTTGGTTGATTTGTGAAGTATCATGTGCTTCTTGGAGTGCAACATCAAGTACACGTTAAACAAATACACGCACAGGCGTCTTCACTCTATGGGCCACTTCTTCAGAATGAAGACCATCATCCTCGACCTTGAGGCATTCCACGACAATGACGATAATTTATATCACATATCCTGGCCTCTGTTTGGAGGCCTGTATATAAATCCTGTCAGGGTCTTTTCAACTATGCTGTTTCTTAACTCTACCCACAAGGATTCTACATCTTCTGATCATATGTCACCTCTTTCTAAGGATATGATTTCATTTTTTTACCAACAGAACCATACCACTCCTTCTGCCAACCTGCCTGCTTGTCCTTTCATTGCAATGGGTATCCTTGAATGTTAAGGTCCAAATTGTACTCTTCTTTGAATCATGAATCAGTGATGCCTACAGCATCATACCTTCCAATCTCTAACTGCACTACAAGATCATTTATATTATTTCATATACTGCGTCCATTCAAATATAACTCTTTCAGCCCTGTATTCATTACCCTTTTCGATTTTGTACCTATGTTACTCATCTGACTGACTGCAATTTTGCCCTATCATCCTTCCTGACAGTCTCACTACACACTGCATCTGCTTGTCCCATCCTCAGACCTATCGCTCCAGTTTCCATACCAAGTTAATTTAAACCTGCCCACAAGGATATTGGTCCTCCTCAGGTTCAGGTGTAACCTGTTCCTTTTGTACAGGGCATATCTTCCCCAGAGGAGATCCCAATGATCCAGATATCTGAAGCCCTGTCCCCTACACCAGTTCCTCATCTGCCAAATAATCCTATTCCTACCCTCACCGGCAATCCAGAGACAGCTACTCTGGTGGTCCCACTTTTCAGATATCTATCTGACTCCCTAAATTCTCTCTTCAGGACCTCCTCCATTTCCCTACTTTTGTCATTTGTGCCAATATGCACCAAGACTGCTCACCTTCCCCCTTTTGAATATTGTAGACCCAATCTGAGACATCCCCGACCCTGGCACCCGGATGGGGTGTATCTCTCACATCCACAGAATCTCGTGTCTACTCCTTTATGGAATCCCCTATCACTACTGCACTCCCCTTCTTTCCCCTTCCCTTCTGAGCCATATCATAAGAATGCTGATTATTTAGGATTTAATGAAAGCTTTCTCCATTCAATTAATTCTAATTCCTTTGTGGATCATCTGGAATTCAGGACATTCAAAGAGATTGCAACAGCAGTGCCTGTCTCTGTTCAAACTGACCAGGGAATCTTATCTCATGTCTATACCAATGTCTTAAGGTCTTATGCCTTCATCTTTTCTCTGTTATTCCTTGTCATGACTTATCAAGCTCTTCCCATCTGATGTTCAACTTTCGGCTTTCTCGGTCATTGTGTCTAGTAGCAACCTGCAGCAAGTGCCAAGCCAACTTCAACACCTCCTCTTCACTGCTTGGGTAATAGTTTTTGCACCTGTCCTCACAAATTCAGCTCTTGGGTTTGAGATGGTCCCTGGAGAGAAATTTTTGAAGGCTGTCTAGAAGCTTTCAGAAACATTTATAAATATTTACTTCATTTGTTGCCACTCAATCTGTCCGTTAGTATGTTCAACCACTTCATGATGCAGAAATAGAAGTTTCTTCGCATGACAAGTATTTGGACCTCAAAAATAACAGTTTCTTTTCTCCACTGGCAAACTTGCCTTAATTGAAAATCCCGTGGGCATTGTGCCCCAAGAGATGCTAATGGCTAGAACACAGTGCAAACTTGTGACTGTGAGCCAAGCAACAGCTTCCTTAATGTGGGAATTTTAGCCATTTATAGATCAAGAGAATGAGCTCTCAGCTTCCACTCTGTGTTTGATCTAGGTGAATAAAGGCTTATCCAGCCTTAAATCTCAAAGGCATTTGATGACCCTTTTGCCTCAGTTGAGAGAAGATCCACTGCTACTGTAAGTGTCAAATTGGTAAGTATTTCTAATTGCTTCCCAGAGATAATCCTTTCTGGACCTCAGATATGACAAAGACTGTTCTTGACGTAGATAATTGAAATAAGGGATATTAAAATGTGAACATGATAATGTGAAATGAAACTGATGTTGCCCAGTAATTTAAAGGGATATATCTCAAACACAGACATGGGGAAAAAATGAACATCCCGTATTATGAAACAGTAAACATCATTGATCAAACTTAATAAAGAGAAGTTCCCATGTTTAAAATTCAGTTTTTATCTCTATACTGTAACCACTCCTTTGTCAGTTTTCCTTTGACATTCTATTGCACTTATCCCTGTAGCTCCCTGAAATATAATTGCCAATTTAGTTGTCAAAATTGAAGTGGTTCTGTCTGGTGGAGCACATTCACCAAGGACTGGGCTGCAAATGTCAAACCATTTCAAGCCCAGTCCTTACTGCCAAAAGAGCCAAATTCGTCACATCTAATGGGTTCAAAGTGGAGCTGAAAAGTCAATATGAAAGGCCATTCTGCTTTCCTGTTCTTAGTTTTCTATATGATGCAGAGCTTGAGTTGGAAGAGACACTATCTTGTGATTAATATTGTATAAATCAGAGAAGCTGTGCCAACTGATTCATGCACAAAGATCTCATATCTCCTCTTCCTGCTGTATGAGTAGAGTCATTAACATACCCAGCAAGTGGGATAACAGCACTGGCAAGATCCAGAAGAAAGGAATTTTGGACAAATCCAATAGGCATTCGAGCACTAACATCACTAAGCTGAACTTCAGAGTTTGTTCGGTCAAGCACCTATTGAAATCCATAGAAAAGGCACGTTCAGAGCTGGTTTGTCTGAACTTATAGTTAGAAAATAATATGACTGTGCAGCTCAGAAGAGTATTGTGCTGAAAGCAGGCTAAGTATCTTCAGTCCAACCCATTTCAGCTTTTCAATAAGGGTGTTCACCATCAAACAGAGAAAGGTGTCTCTAGACACCTTACATGTCCCATGGTGAGGGATGTGCCTCCAGAAGGTATAAGTGACTAAAAGGCACACAGGCTCTTAATAAAAGGCTCAGGCTCAGGCACAATAGGAGATGTACAGTACCAAAAATCATATTTGGTGCATCAATATGAAAAGCAATTTCAACATTGAATTATTGTCATGTTTTATTGAATTGTAGATTGAAAACTGTTGGCCCGCTGACTCACAGCTTCACAGTTGAACAAAATTCATAGAACCATCGTTCACCCAGATATACAGAAACAACTCCTTTGGCTCATAATGTTCTTGTTGACCCTGTTGCCCATCTGCATTATCCCTTTTGCTTACATTGAAAGTGTATCCTTATTGCTATGTATTTATATTTATATAGGCATTTGCATAGTTTGCTGTCTTCTGGACTTCCATTGATCCTGTAATAGTTCCTATTCTATAGGTTTACTGAGTATGCCCACAGGAAAATGAATCTCAGGGTTGTATATGGTGACATGGATGTACCTTGATAATAAAATTATCTTTGAATTTATGCTTTGTTTGCTTGTCTAGCTAAATGCCAGAATTAAACTGCCCAAATTACATAAGAAATAGGAGTAGGAGAAGGCCATCCGGCCCATCGAGCCTGCCCTGCCATTCAATAAGATCATGGCTGATCTGTCCGTAAACTCAGCTCCATCTACCTGCTTATTCCCCATAACCCTTAATTCCCCTACTATGTAAAAATCTACCTAACTGTATCTTAAATATACTTAGTGAAGAAGCCTCAACTGCTTCCCTGGGCAGAGAATTTCACAGATTCACCACTCCCTGGGAAAAACAGTTTCTCCTCATCTCCGGCCTAAATCTTCTCCCCTGAATTAGTGCATGAAATGAATTTATATCCACGCTTACTACTGACTTGCAGCTCTTCCTTGTTTAATACTATATTTACTTATTTTTTGAGATATAGCATGGAATAGGCCAATCTGGCCATTCGAGCTGCGTTACTCAACAATTCCCAATTTAACCCTAGGCTAATCAGAGGACAATTTACAATGGCTAATTAACCTACTAACTGCTACTTCTTCAGCCTGTCAGAAGAAACCAGAGCACCCAGAGAAAACCCACACATTCCACAGGGAGTATGTGCAGACTCCTGACAGATGACTTCGGAACTGAACTCTGAATTCCAACACCCCAAACTGTACTAGAGTCACGTGAACTGCTACGCGACCGTGGTACCAACAGCATGGTCAAATAGTGCAACCTGATAATAGAGTACTTGGTAGAAGTTACCTAAGTTACTTCATGAATACGATCATTTTCTCCAGTTCACTCAGTTGGACGTGGGCCAGACTGAATGTCCATTCTGAGAAAAGGTTAAGCAAGCTAAGGCTTTTCTCGTTGGAGTGAAGGAGGCCGAGAAGTAACTCAACAGAAGTGTATAAGCTGGTACGAGAGGTGGATAGAGTGAACCACCAGCATATTATTCTCAGGGTGGAAATAGTTAATAAGAGCAGGTATAATTTTAACATGATTAGAGGAAAGTATAAGGAGGATGTCAAAGATAGTTTTTTTTTTACACAGAGAGTGATGGGTGTGTGGAATGTGCTGTTAGCAGGAGTGGTAGAGACAAGTATATTAGGCACATGTAAGAGATTCTTAGATAAGCACATGGATGAAAGAAAAATGGAGGTCGATATAGCAGAGAAGCATTAGACTGATCTTGAAATAGGTTAAAAGGTCTGTATAACATCATGAGCCAAAGGTCCTGTGCTGTTCTGTGTTCTATGTTCACTTACCCACCCGATCTCATTTGGTGGATAAATACGTGAAAATGATGAGCAACTTAAACCTTCACCTTTTTCTGCTAGACAGTGTAGTCCCACTCTTCACTCCAGTGGCCACACAGAAGGTAAGCCTGGGATGTTTTTATGAAAATCTTTAATTCAGGTCATGCAATCAAGCCCCATTCCAGAAACTCTGAGGATATATTCCCTCCTGACTTTTATAGACTATACTTAAAAAGGCCTACAATTTTTTGCTGAATCTCCCAGATGTGAAAGATTCCATAGAAAAATAATCAAAAAATTCACCCAAATTTTACCTCCCAACAAAGTGAAACAAGTTGTCTTGTCATAAAGCTAATTATAAAATTAACATATTTATTTAATTATTGACATACAGCATGGAATAAACCAAGGCATACTGCCTAGTAATCCCCAATTTAATCCTAGCCTATTCACAGGACAATTAATCTTCCAACTGGTAGGTCTTTGAACTGTGGGAGGAAACCAGAGCACGTGGAGGAAACCCACTCAGTCACAGGGAGAAGGTACAGACTCCTTACAGTCAGCTGCGGGAATTGAACCTAGGCTGCTGGAAATATAACTCATTGTGCTAACCACTATGTTACCATGCCACCCTTTGGCAATCTTGCCAATTGTCCTTCTATGACAACATCACTTTAGGTATTTCACTCCCAAGCACTGTGATACAGTGGAAGGTACTACATCAATACAAGTTCTTTCTTTTCTCTAGATAAGTGTAATAATGTGAGTAGGCACCTTAGAAAGAACATAGAAAATTAGTCCAACAGTGGAACTGATGAGACTGTGACAAGCAACAAGAAATCAATAAAGGACAAGTTAATAAACAAGCAGGCCTGAGAACAGTGGAACATGGAGTTTTGCCCACTGAGCATATCTGAAGACAGTAAGTTACTTTATTTTACGGTTGTTGGGTCCCCTTGTAAAATCAGAAGTAACACACCTGGATGTTATCCTTGATTCAAATTTAAACTTATAATCCCAAGTAAACAAAGTGACCAGAGCAGCATTACCACACTTAAGAAATGTTGCAAAGGTGCATCCACTTCTATCATGAAATGGTACTGAGAAACCAATTACAAACAAGAGAAAATCTGCAGATGCTGGAAATCCGAGAAACACACATAAAATGCCCAGTAACCAATTCATGCCTTTAAATGGAAAAGACTAAATTGGCTTTCCAAAGAAATCTATTGACAAATATCAACGCATTCAGAACACTGCTGATGTATTATTTGATTAAGCATTCTTTGTTGTTTACATGATTCATTACGGGTTATAAAAGTATGTGAATGATATACATCATCACACCTCCACATCATATGTGCGCACCTCACTTAAAGCAAAATCAAATCTAAGACAACTCTCGGGCTCCCTTGTTTTTATTTTGATTAGTTTTATGTTTGGAGTTATAACACATAACTGCCGCTGCTGGACATTAAATTAAAATCAAGATGAGGGGAGCATATCACTCCCATCCTAACTACTCTGCACTGGCTTCCTGTATCTTTTAGAATTGACTTTTAAACTCTCTTACTTGTTTGTAAAGCTCTCAATGGTCCAGAGTACATCACAGATTCACTTTTGTTTTAATGTCCTGCTCAAGCCCTCAGGTCTTGTTCTGCTGTCTCTTCAATTTAAGCAACCTCCCTCAAAAGGTAATTGGCAGGTCAGTTTTTTTTAACTACGCAAAGCGACCTTTGTGTAGTCTCCTACGTTTCCGGTCTGCATGTTTCTCACAAGGTATTGATCAAATGCCCTTTAAGGAGACAATGGCGTCTAACAGCAACACCTTTGCTTGCATATTTCTAATTCAATATCTCTATTTTTCCCTTTCAGGGTTATTTTGAGGACTGTGACCTGGAGTTATAGGCTGACTTCATTTTTTTGCGGGAATGTGACAAACTCTCGGGGTCTCACGACTAGCCTTTACTCGATACACCAAGAATGTGGCCTAGAAGATTAGCTCGCCTTCAGAGTTCTGGGATTTCCTGGCTCTGGAGGTGGGCGGACTCGTGGTCGGTGCCTCTGTGGGGAATTGGTGTGTCATGGGAGATGGAAGATCGAAAACAGCAAGCTAGCTGCTGGCTGTGTGCCCAGAGACCCGAGTTCTTTGGGCACAGAGCTCGGAAAAAGCGATGCAACTGGCTTTTAACATCGTAAATCAACAAGTTGTTTGTTATGTCTCCCCTCTCGCTATGAAACAGAGACACCTTTTTCCCCTTATTAGGGAGAGAGCAAGTCTGTGGTATGTCAAATTACCGGGTGAATGAGTAGTCTTTGGGGTACAGCAAGTCTGTATCTTTATTGATGCTTTGCTACACACTTGAGTGCTCGGTGGGGAGCGCTGATGCTTTTTTGCTGGTGGGGAGGGAGATCATTACTTTGCTGTTGCTTACGCATGGGGGGGAGGCTGGGGGGCTTTGGGGTCCTAACATTTAACTGTCATTCATTCTTTGGGTTGCTCCTCTGTCTTCGTGCAAAATTGAGAAGAAAAAGTATTTCAGGATGAATATTGTATACATTTCACTATCATTAAATGTACCTTTGAAGCCTTTGAAACCTTTGAATAACATTTCTGTCAATACTTTGCAACTGTGGAGCTCAGTACCTAAAACTATAAAGTGTGCAACTAGGTTGATGCCTTTAATTGCCAGCTTAGAAACTACTTACCTAACCTTGCTTTTAACTTATATCATATTGTCTTTTATTTTTATGTTTGCACTTTATTCCATAGTAAAGCACTTTGAATTACATTGGTGCTCTATAACTAAGTTGTTATTATTATCATTATTTGTTTTTTCTCAGCTCAGGCTGGTAAAACCTGAAGTACAGGCATAGCCAAACATTCTCATATCTCAACTGCTCGGAACATTTGGACTATTCTTGTGGTATTTAGTATTGCAGCTTTCTGAAGATTTACATGAATATTGCTGTGTAGCCCTAGTTGTTTAATGACTCTGTGAAGTGCCTTTGGGATGATATCTGTTGTAGATATTACTATAGGGACAATGTATACCCTCTTCATCTTCCACATTTTTTCAATTTCCTCTTTAAATTCAGCATATTTCTGTTTTTTCACGTATTGATTTTTGTATTTTATGTGTGTTTGGTATGCTATATAATTAAGTAATTTTTTCTTGCTTCTTAATCCAGATAGTTGTTATGGATTGTCTTATCTGTAATAACGGATGAGTTGTAATGTAATTTGTGGGACTCTGACTCTAAAACTGGATCAAGCTTGAATTTATACTAAGGTGTAGTTTCTTTTATTAGTTTGTATTTTAAAACAGGAGTTTGGTGAATGATGCTTGTCACACGATTGTGCCTGCGTGAGTAATCAGATTGAGTTAAACTGCTGCAGAATCCTGCAATGCGTTGGATTGTTTCTGGTTTGTCTCAGCATTTTCTGCATTTATCGTCTTGAATTTTCTGGTCTTTTATAATATATTTTTGATAATTTTTGTGTAATTCTCTTGGTCTTGTATTCCCACAAGGAACCCTTCTGTTTCTGGGAAGAGGTCTGCAACTCTGACCCAGGTGTTCAACGCTTCCTTGTCGACATCTAGTCTGCACAAATGATAACGTTGATGATGATGACGATTATTATTATTATTGAATAATGAATGGTAAGTGGTAGCAGAATTTTCAAACTGACAGCATGTTCCTCACCAGCAACATACAAAGGCACTGAAGGAGCTCAGTGGATCAGGCAGCACCTACGTGGGGAAATAATGACATTTGGGTCGACCCAAAATGTTAAAAGTCTATTTCCCTCTATAGATGCTGCTTAACCCACAGAGCTCATTGTTTGCCTTTGTGTAGTCTCTTATATCTCCCGTCAAAATGTTCCTCACAATGTATTGATCAAATGCTGTTTGATAACATTCCTATTAATGTTTTGCAGCATTAAATTTTGGATAAATTAAATATTGTTCAGCTTCACAAAGCAAAATCCTTACTCATTATGACACACCCATGTTTTAATAGTCATTTCCTTTCTACATCATGGATAATATCAACAAAAATTGCACAAGCTACAGGCTCTTGACTGTTACAAGAGACAGTATTCATTTGTTGAGCATTAAAATCTAACTGTACCTGCACAAGTTGTGCCATGAATGTTGATGGATCTTTAAATGCATTCCAGCAAAAGAACCAGCTGTAATGGCATAATTATAGATCTTGCTGTATTATTAGTTATATGGTGATGAACTATGCTCTGCTGTTTACAATGAAGACTGCATATTTGCTGTTATTTATTATGGTTTAATATAGACTTTTGAATTCTAATATTTGACAAATAGCAATTTGGTGGCAGACACTGAGTTTAAACATTTATATATGCTGTCTTCTTCTAGATTGAGCATTTAATCATTTGGTTATCGTGAGCAATTAAGATACTCAAAGATCACATTCCATTCCATCAGTAATGCTGAGAATATTTTAAGAGATATTTTTAATTTATAAATTCTTTTGGAGCATTTGAGACTAATACATATCTTCAAAATGTAATGGCAGGGTTTTGTTTGAAATTGTTGTCTTAGACTGATGTAGTTACCTGTTTTTTACTTCTTTGAACTGTTGCATTCACTAAGGCAGAAGATACTTGTGCTGGAAGTGAACTGCGGGGTTAAGTTTTCATCTTTCCTGTCTAGGTGGTAATCTGGTGCAGTGATAGTCTCTCTTAATCAAGTAAGCCAAAACGTTATCTCATAAACTTCGTAAAGTCCATTGAGTTCTGCCAAAAGCAAGAGAATTGCTTTATCTGACTGGCATCCACAGAGGAAAGTAAATCTGCCCCTCTGCTTCGGCTCAGCCGCCTAGTCTCAGCATCAAGCAGCCCTTTGTCAGCACTCTATCTCTAACAACGGATTATGACTTATGTATTCTTGCACCTGTGACAGCCTGATACTTCCACTGATGGAAAAGCATACAGAATCGGTATACAGCCCACTGTTTTCCATTTGACCTGCGGTCAGCTCTATTGCTTCGTGAAGGTGCAGTAACAGCAAGGAGACATCTACTTGGCCGTGTGTAAGCTGAACAGCAGCAGCTGGAGGGAGACATGGGAGAGGGCAGTCTGTACTAGACCCATCATAAAATGTCTGAGACACAGAGAGGCAGTACAAATGTAAATGGATGGTACATAGTTAATGGCAGAACACTTAACAGTGTCTATGTAGAGAGAAATCCTGGGGTCCAAGTTCATAGATCTCTGAAAGTGGCTGTACAGGTTGATGGTATTGTAAAGAAGGCATATGGCATGCTTGCCTTTATTGGTATTGGTATAGGTTTATTATTGTCACATGTACAAAGATATATTGAAGAGCTTGTCTTGCACACTGTTCATACAAATCAAATCATTACATAGTGCGTCAGTAATATTAGCTGAGTCATTGAGTTCAAGAGTCAGGAAGCTACATTGCAGCTATATAAAAGTCCAGTTAAGCCGCATCTAAAGTATTGTGTTCTGTTTTGGTCACCTCCATTAATGGAAAGATGAGGAGACCTTGGAGAGGATGCTGAACAGGTTTACCAGGATACTGCTTAAAAAACAGAGTATTAGCAAAACAAGAGTTGGACAACTTGTTATTTTTTTGGACTATTATAGGCTGAGGGGAGACCTGGTGGATTTTTTTTTTAATTATGTGAGGCATAGACAGAGTAGACAGGTGGTATCTTTATCCCAGGATCAAAGGGTCTAACACTAGAGGGCATAATACTCGAGTGCCAACTTGTTCCAGTCCACTGGAGCCTCCTTGGACTGAAGTGGTCCTTGCCTCCTGAAATCTTTGCGTAAGGTTGAAGGCTGCAGCCTTTGAAGTTTAAAAGAATGAGGGGTGACCTTACTCTATGACTTTACTCTAAGGGAGCTTTACAGTGCAAATATTGAGGTGTTTTCACTAATGGGACAATCATGAACAAAGGGACAAAGCTACAAAGAAGGAGCTGGTCAGGATTAGAAACAGGTTTATTACTACTGACTTATATATTGTGATATTTGATGTTTGAAGCTACAGAGAACTACTATAAGTGACAAAAATAAAAAGGTAGTGCAAATAAAAATGAATCGTGAAGTAGTGTTCATGGGTTCATGGATCATTCAGAGATCCGATGGCAGAGGAGAAGCTCCTTGAGCCTGGTTTTTCATGCTCCTATATCTTCACCTCTATGGTAATAATAATGAGAAGAGGTCCTGTCCCAGATGGTGAGGTAAGACAATCCCTGAGGCACTGCCTCTTGAAAGCATCCTCAGTGGAATGTAGGGCTGACTGAGTGTGCAGTCCTCTGCAGCTTCAGGAAATCCTGCTCATTGGAACCTCCACACCAGGCTAAGACGCAGCCAGTCAAAATCCTGCCCACAATACAACTGTAGAAATTTGTAAGTGTTATTTAAAACCGAGGTCTTCAATATCAAAGATATCAAAGTATCTTCTCTCAGTCTCTGGAATTCTCTGTCCCCAATGGCAGTGGAAGCTACATCATTAGATATATTTATGGAGGAGGTAGACATAGACAGTGGAAACCAGCATAGTTTGGCCCTATTAGGGGCTGATCCAATTAGCCAAAGTTTCATGGAGATAGTTAAAAATGCATTAAAAACAGTCAAACTACAGTTTAACGGTAGCAAATTATGTATGTAAATGAAATACCGAACAGATTTGAAACCACCAATACTACTATAAAACTGTGTATTAGTCCCTGCCGGTTATCGATGGAGGAATTAATTCACTGTACACTGCCATGATTGACTGTAAATGAACAATATCAGCACAGACACCCAGTGCAAATAATGCCTTCATACAAAGCTTTCCATGACTGCATTCTCCAAATCTTTATTTGCATTATAACATTCAAGATGGTTGAATTTGCAGACAATTTTGTCTTCTCCCTTCTTTAATCTAAGGTTCCCACCTGCATTAAGAGCACCACTTTCATCCCGCTACCTAAGAAAACAAAATAATGTTTCTTAATGACCTGTTCCTGGTGGCTCTGAGTTCCACCATCACAAAGTGCTTTGAGAAGCAGGTCATGGCACACATCAATTCCAGCCTCCCAAACAATGTCAACCCAGCAGAACTCATCTACCATGGAAACAGGTCCACGGCTGACACTAGCTCCCTTTCCCAATTCCTATACCCATCTTTGAAGCATCGGGGCAGTAAAGGCACCTATGTTAGACTACTGTTTGTTGGCTGCAGCTCTACCTTTAATGTTATAGTTCCAAGTAAACTCATCACCAAAACCCTAAGCCTAGAATTCAACAACTCCCTTTGCAACTGTATCCTCGATATCCTGACCAACAGACCACAATCAGTAAAGATAGGGGGCAACACCTCCTTTATGATTATTCTTGACACTGATGCTGTACAGAGCTGTGGCCCCAGCCCTCTATCCTACTCCCTATAAACTTGTGCCACAGCAACCAGATCCTGCTCTAACTTTATCTACAAGCTTGTAGATGATAACTCCATAGTAGGCAATATTTTGGAGTTCAGGAAGGAGATACAGAGCCTGGTCACGTGTTGTCATGACAGCAACCTAATACCAGCAAAACAAAAGAGCTGATCATTTGCTTCAGGATGGAGGGATAGGTGCACATGATCCTGTTTACATCAGAGGGTCGAGAGGGTTGACAGTTTCAAATTCATAGAAGTGAGCATCACCAGCAGCCTCTCCTGGTCCTACCTCATTGATGTCGCAGCAAAGAAAGCTCACCAGCACCTCTACTTCCTCAGGAGGCTAATGAAATTTGGCATGTTCCCTTTAACTCTTGCCAATTTTTATTGATGCATTATAGAAAGCATCTTTGCCGGATGCATTATGGCTTAGTATGGCGACTGCTCTGCTCATAAACACAAGAAACTGCAATAAGTTGTGGACACAGATCAGCAGATCATGGAAGACGACCTCACCTCCATGAACTCTGTCTACACTTCCCACTGCCTCTGTAAAGCAGCCAACATAATCAAAGATCCACCCACACCGGATATTCTCTCTCCTCCCCCTCCTCATCAGGTAGAAAATGAGAAAGATAGAAAAGTCCACCCTCAAGGACAGTTTTTATCCTGCTGTTATAAGGCTACTGAATGGACTCCTGACCTCACAATCTATCTTGTTATGTCCTTGTACCTTACTGTCTGTCTGGACTGTACATTCCCTGTATTGTAATCTGTAATTCTGCATTCTGTTATTGTTTTCCCTTGTACCACCTCAACGCACTGTTGTAATGAATTAATCTGTGACAAAATTTTTCACTGTGCCTCAGTCCATGTGACAATACTAAAACCAATTTACCAATTTTGAAAGGAACTTTTTGGACATCTGTGTCCAACAAACAGGATCAGAATGATAAGAACATCAGAAATTAGGAGCAGGAGTAGGGCACTTCTCCTGGCTGTTCTTCTCCAGGCTTCATCTCTTTTGTGTCATTTCCCCACAGGCCTCAATTTCCTGATGTTTCAAAAGATTGTCTACCTCCTCTTTACCCTCAAAGATCTCACCTCCAAAGCACCCTGTAGTCAAGAATTCTGAAGATACACCACCCTGTAAGTTGCTGTACATCTTAGTTTACAATGGCTGCTCATCCCCCAAGTCATGTAACTAAATCCTCTCATTTGAGGTTCTCCCACTAGTAGAAATATCTCAATATCTACCGTAGTCTGTACCTCCTGATTAGTTCGTCCGCTCTCCCACTTTGTTCGCAATTAAATTCCAGTTCTTATTTGGAGCGAGACCTTCATCTTTGTTAAACTTTGTTTTCTCTAGTTTTATTTCAATGGCTTCCTTTACCAGATGGTCCAAAACGCCATCTGCGCAGCACAGTAGTTTTGTGCTGTCGAAGTCAATGCTATGGCCATTGCGAATGCGATGCTCTACTACCATTGATTTCTCCAGGTAACCCAAATAGATACACCTCCTGTGCTCCTCGATGCAGGTTTCCACCATGTGTCCTATCTGGCCAATATACTTTGTTCCGCATTTGCACAAAGATGACCTGGGACTCAGGACAGCTAGCAATCAGGATTCCCTGATTGGATGACGACTAACCAATCAGGAGGGGTGGAGTACAGGGGTATAAATACCACCAGACTAGACGTAACCTGGCATCATCTCTGAAGAAGATGGCGGAGTTTGTCATTGAAACGTTGTTTATAATCGATACCTGTACTCGGCTGGAAGTCCGGGAAGAGTTCATTTGATAAATCTAATTGCTTCAACTACAAGTGATAGGCCAAAAGGAATTCTTCTGTGCTAGGAACTTCCATGATTCCACATTGCAGGAATTATTCTTTAAAAAAAACATGATCTGAGGGATCCAGATCCGGAGGACCTGTGGACAAATGAAGATGTCGCCAAATTTTCAGGTTAACAGCATCTTAGTCATTGGATGCTCTGACTCACTTTATTCTGTTCACAGTATTGTTACACTCTCTGGCTCTCTTGGACATCTCTGAGCAGGGGAAGCAAATAATAAATGATCATATATGATGTGGTGTGGTGTGCTGATCTGGTCGTATACAGAGGAGGATGATACTTTCTGGTCTATCTATTGTCGTGCCTTTTCTTTTTCAATCTTTTTATTAGTTTCATAATGATAAACATACCATAATATTGATACAAAGTTGTTGGGATTACATTGTTATGATTAACATAGTTAAATATAAACTCATTTAACACGTGTGTATTAAACTTCCCAATTATACAGGATGCAAATGTAATAAACAAAACAATTAGAAAAAAAATCATGTAAAAGGAAAAAAAATAAAGATATACCCCAAAAGAAAAAATAACCTAAACAGTGTTAATCAACTAAACTAAGAGAAAAAAAAGACATGGGTTGTTAAATAACATCAAAAAAAAAGGAACCATTAGTGTCGTCGACTCTGCTCCTTTCAACATATGTTAGAACGGAATAGAATAAGTTTGGAAAAGGTCAAATTACATCATACGAAAATGTTGAATAAATGGCCTCCAAGTCTTTTCGAATTTAATAGCGGGATCAAAAATAACACTTCTAATTTTTTCTAAGTTTAAACACAACATAGTTTGAGAGAACCAATGAAATGTGGGAGGATCGGTGGTGGGGAAACTGCTAGAGTCAGTTATCAAAGATGTGATAACAGCACATTTGGAAAGCGGTGAAATCATCGGACAAAGTCAGCATGGATTTGTGAAAGGAAAATCATGTCTGAAGACTCTCATAGAATTTTTTGAGGATGTAACTAGTAGAGTGGATAGGGGAGAACCAGTGGATGTGGTATATTTGGATTTTCAAAAGGCTTTTGACAAGGTCCCACACAGGAGATTAGTGTGCAAACTTAAAGCACACGGTATTGGGGGTAAGGTATTGATGTGGACAGAGAATTGGTTGGCAGATAGGAAGCAAAGAGTGGGAATAAATGGGACCTTTTCAGAATGGCAGGCAGTGACTAGTGGGGTACCACAAGGCTCAGTGCTGGGACCCCAGTTGTTTACAATATATATTAATGACTTGGATGAGGGAATTAAATGCAGCATCTCCAAGTTTGCGGATGACACGAAGCTGGGCGGCAGTGTTAGCTGTGAGGAGGATGCTAAGAGGATGCAGGGTGACTTGGATAGGTTAGGTGAGTGGGCAAATTCATGGCAGATGCAATTTAATGTGGATAAATGTGAAGTTATCCACTTTGGTGGCAAAAACAGGAAAACAGATTATTATCTGAATGGTGGCCGATTAGGAAAAGGGGAGGTGCAACGAGACCTGGGTGTCATTATACACCAGTCATTGAAAGTGGGCATGCAGGTACAGCAGGCGGTGAAAAAGGCGAATGGTATGCTGGCATTTACAGCAAGAGGATTCGAGTACAGGAGCAGGGAGGTACTACTGCAGTTGTACAAGGCCTTGGTGAGACCACACCTGGAGTATTGTGTGCAGTTTTGGTCCCCTAATCTGAGGAAAGACATCCTTGCCATAGAGGGAGTATGAAGAAGGTTCACCAGATTGATTCCTGGGATGGAAGGACTTTCATATGAAGAAAGACTGGATGAACTGGGCTTGTACTCGTTGGAATTTAGAAGATTGAGGGGGGATCTGATTGAAACGTATAAAATCCTAAAGGGATTGGACAGGCTAGATGCAGGAAGATTGTTCCCAATGTTGGGGAAATCCAGAACGAGGGGTCACAGTCTGAGGATAAAGGGGAAGCCTTTTAGGACCGAGATGCAGAAAAACTTCACACAGAGAGTGGTGAATCTGTGGAATTCTCTGCCACAGGAAACAGTTGAGGCCAGTTCATTGGCTATATTTAAGAGGGAGTTAGATATGGCCCTTGTGGCTAAAGGGATCAGGGGGTATGGAGGCAAGGCTGGTACAGGGTTCTGAGTTGGATGATCAGCCATGATCATACTGAATGGCGGTGCAGGCTTGAAGGGCCGAATGGCCTACTCCTGCATCTATTTTCTATGTTTCTATGTTTCTATGATTAATCTCTTTTCAATACAGCAAAATGGATCTTCTAGCTATTAATGTAAGAAGTGCAATCATCCAATGAGCTGAAGAGTTTAAATGACTTGATTCTACCATTGGTAACCCAAAAATTGCAGTAACAGGGTGCGGCTGTAAATCAATATTCAGAACAGTTGAAATAATATCAAAAATATCTTTCCAATATTTTTTCAAAAAAAGGACATGACCAAAACATGTGAGTTAAAGAAGCTACGTCAAAGTGACATCTATCGCATACAGTATTTATATGAGAATAATTATATTATAAATAATTGCTATTACACCTTTCTGTGTTACAGGTACGAGGGTAGGTAGTGGAAACAGAAGAGAGGAGACTGTGTGGACTAGGTTAAGGCTGGGGCACTGTGCATTAAACAAAACATTGAAAATGATAGAGAAACATCAGACAGGATTGTGTGAGGAATGTCAGGAAGAGGAGTCAGTAGAACATGTAGTTCTGTGTTGCAGGAAGTATGGGATACAGAGAGAGATGATGAGAATTAAACTAAGGGAGTTGGGGATGCAGGAATTCACCTTAAAAGGGTTGCTGGGCATGGGTGAGAGAGCACAGGTCCGGGTATTTTTAGCGTTCTTAACGGGTGCAGGGGTTTTTTTAATAGGATATGATGGATAAACAGGAATAGGGTACTAGGATAGTCAAAGATGGGAGGGTAAAGTGTAGGTTTCTGTGTGTGTGCGCACGCGCGTGTGGATGTGTGCGCGCGCGCGAGCGAGATTGGGTGAAGGGATTTAGATTATATGTCTAGTGCACATTCCGGAGCAAAAGGTGGCGGTAATGCACCATTAAGCTGGGTGCCAACCGCCGTAAAACAAGACACAGACAGACAGACAGACACCTTTCCGAAAAGGATTTTAATCTAAAATTTTTTCCAAAATATCCGTTGAATATAAATTCGGGAAGGTAGGAGAAACAGTATTTTAAAAGTTTCTAATCTGTAAATATGTAAAAAAAAATGGGATCTAGGCAAGTTATATTTATTAGATAATTGTTCAAAAGACATGAATAGATATAATACGACTTGCTAAAATGAATTGATTCAACCCAAAAAAATTTTGGAATTGAAACCATATACGTAAAGTATACTTAACTATTGGGTTATCCATTCGTTTATACAATTTAGAAAGAGTAAAGGGAAGCAAAGTCCCTAAAATAGAACTGAATGAAAACCCTTGTAAAGAATTACATTCAAGATTAACCCAATGTGGACTTGAAGTTATGTCCAAGTTCCATAACCAAAATTTGAAATATCGAATATTAATTGCCCAGTAGTAAAATCTAAAATTCAATAAATCTAAACCCTCCTCCTTTCTAGATTTCTGTAAATGTTTTTTTACCTAACCTAGCATTGTTGTTCTGTCATATATATGAAGAAATTTTGGAATCAACATTATCAAAAAGGATTTTGGAATAAAAATTGGCACCGCTTGAAATAAATATAAAAATTTAGGCAAAATGATCATCTCGATAGCACTGATCCATCCAATCAATGACATAGACATTGGTGACCATTTAGTAAACAAAATTTAATCTGATCAGTTCAAGGTAAAGAATTAGCCTTAAATAAATCCTTATGCTTTTTCGTAATTTTAACCCCTAAATATGTAAAAGAGTCGGTAACTAATTTAAATGGTAAACATCTTTTAATATTAGAGGGTAAATGAATATTGTTTATACTCCTTCACTTACTATTCCAGAATGTGTTATTTCATTAGATGCTGAGAAAGCTTTTGATAGAGTTGAATGACCATATTTGTTTAGTGTGCTTGAGAAATTTAATTTTAGTCCAATATTTACATCTTGGATTAAATTGACATACCATGCCCCTGTAGGTTCAGTTTGTACTAATAGTCAAAAATCTCATTTTTTTCACTTATCTCGGGGTACTAGGCAGGGATGCCCTCTTAGTCCATTATTATTTGATATTGCCCTTGAACCTTTAGCAATTGCTATCCGAGACTCACCTAACATTTTTGGTATTACCTTTGGAAATGAAATACTTAAGTTATCATTATATGCAGATGATTTGTTATCATATATTTCTAATCCTGGGAAATCCATTCCTGTTATTTTATCTTTGCTGGCTGAGTTTAGTAATTTTTCTGGTTATAAATTGAATCCTAATAAGAGTGAACTATTTCCCTTAAATATGCAGGTTCCTGTTTATGGATGTCTATTGTCATATCTAAGACAAATAATTAAAATAGATTCCTATTAGACAAGATTTACAGGTGATGTTCAGCATGCAGAGTGAATTGTCAGTTTATTAATGCATGTCCTCGGGTTATACAAGGTGAGAAGGAACTAAAGCAAAAAGTCATTGTACATCCACACACTACATCTGCTCTACCTGTATGGCTGTAAATTGGAAGGCTGAATTTCCCTTGACTACTGAGAGAAGAAGCTCGGATATCTATCATTTCTCACACTTCTTTCTCCTGGCTGCTGTGAGTTATTTCCTGCTCAATAAAATGCGACAAGTAAGAATTTTTCAGATTTCCATAAATTACAGGTAGAATCTAATGGTCAGCATTCATCAAGCAATGATTCACCAAACAACTAAATTCATAAGAAGACCGTAGCTGCTGGCTGAATCGGGACAGCGGACTGTTGCCTTCTATGCTTTGGACAGTTTAAATGTGCAAGGAGGTTATTGACATTGACCAATGTGTCCAGATGAACAGACTTTTAGGAAGGTGGTCCTGAATCCTCTCACCACTTCTCTTGCCCTATTCTGATGCTGCACCAGTGCTATTCTCCTCCAACATGTATCTCCTGGAATCCTCAGGCTGAACACACATCACACATAACTGTCCGGTATTCTTCAACCTGCTGGCTGATGTGGAGTCTTTGAAGGCTTTTCTCTGATGAGGGCTTCAAAATGGTCATCTTCCTTTGGAAACATTCACAAAATATCTTCCTTTTTTTCACAAGAACGACAGCAGAAGTACAAGTTTAAAGTATAAACAAGCTGATGGTCTTTACTCTGACCATTTTTGACACTTTTAAAATTATTTTTCTGGTTGGTTTAGATCGCAGGTTCTCAACCTAGGGTCCACAGACCCCTTGTTAAGTGGTATTGGTCCATGGCATATGAAAGGTTCAGAATCCCTGGCTTAGACAAGTCTACTTCTCAAAAATAGGGCCAAAAGAGTCACTTTCTTAAAAATTCAATAGAAGTTAAGGAGTAACTGACTTCTTCAGATTAATAGTTGGATTGGAGAACTCTGTTGCAAGAGGAGTAACTGAGGTATATAGATAAATTTAAGTGGAGTCTTGAAAAGCTATTTGCTAGTTTCAAAGAATTAATAATAAAGTTTGAGTTCAAAGTGGGTTCAAAGTTCAAAGTGCATTTATTATCAAAGTATATAAACCCTCAAGTCAGCCTCGCCTTTGCTCACCCCTTCATTCTTTGCGGTGATCGTTTACCACAACTGCCCACTGACAAACATTATTCATAAAGTATTTAGTTGTATTTCTTGCTTTATAAACCGCTAGTAAACTGTCGCTCATCTTCAGTAATGTCACCATAAATCAGAAGCTAGTATGAGTATAAACGTGAACTCAGCTATAAAATCTGCGACTGCACTATGAAAATTCTGAATATGATAATTAAGATGAATATAAATAATATGATGACTTCATCCTGAATCTGAGTTTAATACATTCCACCATTATTTTGCACACTTTGTTTGGGCATAAAAGCAAGGCTAATGATTTTTACCCAATGGTAAACATTATGATTGTGTAAGATTCCAATTTCCTAAATCAACTAATCTTAAAGTGAGATTACCATTTCATTGCTAACTGATATCAGTTAGGAAATACTCATATTGCTTTTCCATGACCTTTCCTTTAAGCAGAGAAGAATGGGAAAGATGGAAAAGGCGCCCTGATCAGTCAGGGCAGCAAAGGATATGTGAGAAGGCAGGTGCGTGGGGTTGAGTGGGATCTGGAATCAGCCATGATGGAATGGCAGAGTAGACTTGATGGGCTGAATGGCCTAATTCTGCTCCTATGTCTTATGGTCTAATGGTGTTCAAAATCCTAGATTTTGATAGAGTGATTAAGTTTGCAAAAGAGTTGTAAAGTTATACATCATGGCAACAGGCCCGTTGACCCAACTTCATCAAGCTGGTCGTGTTACCTACCTCAGCAAGTCCCATATACCTGCATTTGGTTCACATAGCTCTGAAACATTCCTATCCATGTACCTGTCTAAATATCTTTTCAACATTATGATTTGCGCGCAAGTGCATCCACATCCTTGGAACTTTTCTTCTATTTGCCTGCATTAGCCTTCCTGGTTAACGTAACTGAGAGCATTTAAAATTAACGTTGACTGTTAATTCACTTCCATAGATGCTGCCTGACCTGCTGGGTTCCTCCAGCATTTTGCGTGTATTGCCTTAAAACTTACTGCTAATTAATGGCACATTGTTTCAGATTTTTGCCATGGACTGTATCCTAATAATCTTACAGCAACAATAGAGCTTGTCTAGTGTGAAAGGCAATAGCACCATACCTAATGTAACTGGTCCTTGTCCTTGATTCTTTGTCAAGGAACAACCATTTGTATTCATAAAGACCAATTTTCAACAATACAGCACAGGAACCTCAGGGAAGGAATTCTATCATTACTTCAAAAGGAAAATTTGCATAGTTTGAGAAAGCAAGAGAATGACTATTTATAGTGTAGATTCAAAAAGCCAGCGCATGCAGGATTGGCAAAATACCTTTTTCTGTGCTATAGCATTTTATAAGTGTTTTGTTTATTGCTCTTACACTAATCAGAGAGGGGAACACACTGTAAGATAATGTAATGGGGGACAGATTACACATATTGTTCATAATATTGTTCTATATAATTCACGAACACTGTCATTCACTTGTTGCGTTCACTTTAAGAGATGTTATCTGATATCAGAGTAAGGTAACTGGTTGCTTTTGATCTGATCATAATGGAGTAAAGGTCTACAGCTTTTGTTAAGCAGATGTTTTATTCGCAAAATTCTACATTGGTGACCCCGCTGATCTTGGACAATTCCAGGGTTACTCAAAGGCATGTTGACCAATGTAGTTGCTTTGAAGCTGCTGGAGTTTCGAGACATGGTTTGCACGGGCAGAAACCCAGTTCACGCTGTGAGAAATCACTGTTGACAATAACAAATTTTGCTACTTCCTGTCATCATTGAGTAGTTCCAGTGCAGACAGCATGGTGAGTCTGCTAGAAGACTTGTCTGCACGTGATAAATATGTCACTTTGAAAACTCACCTATTACAGACTTTTAGACTGTTTGTGGCTGAGCGCCAAACAGTTGCTTTCCTTCAACACACATAAAAGTTGGTGGTGAACGCAGCAGGCCAGACAGCATCTCTAGGAAAAGGTACAGTTGACGTTTCGGGCCGAGACCCTTCATCAGGACAAAGGGTCTCAGCCTGAAACGTCGACTGTACCTCTTCCTAGAGATGCTGCCTGGCCTGCTGTTAACCAGCAACTTTTATGTATGTTGCTTGAAATTCCAGCATCTGCAGATTTCCTCATAGTTGCATTCCTTGCCTGGCCTGGGTGACGCTATGCTTTCAGAACTAATGGACCGCACGTTGTCTCTCCTAGGCAATCAGCATCCTTGTTTTATTTTTAAAGAACTCTTTATGCAAAAAAATGCCCAATTAAATTCGCACAGCCCTCTTTAATACACTCGTGAAGTACTATAGGGAGCTTGTTAAAATGGCCAATAGTCTATACTCAGCCAGGCAGAGGTGCATCACTCCTCCTCCTTTCCCTGCCTCAATAAGCCTGTGGCTCCAAACCGGACAACCCCGGTCTGTTTTTACCACACACGCTTCGGCACGAATGCCAAGAAGTGCTGACCACCAAGCAGCTTCGACAGTGCCGGCACATCGGGGTATCACAGGTGTGTGAACACAGTGGATTCCAACTGCCAGGGTCGTCTCATATCCATTACAGACACCCTTTCAGGGCGATGCTTCCTGCGTGACACGGGTGCTGCCCGCCTCACCCACTGATTATAAGGCAGAGAGCGATGGAATCTCACTGGAGGCCACCAGTCTTACAGAACAAGACACGTGACACACTGCTTCAGTGGATGACACTACACTTTGTCTTGGCTAAAGTTGCTGGACCTCTGCTCAACCCAGATTTCATGCGCAAGGGACTATTAATAGTTCTTAAGAACTGCCGGCTTGTGGACGCAAAGAACTTTGGCTTTTTACCCTGTATAGTACAATGATTCTGTTTAGCGCATGCACCACCACACCAAACCTCACCAAGCCCACCTTTCCCACTACAGTCACAAAGTATGGGGTTGAGCTCCACATTTTCTCAATGGACTCACTGGTCCGTGACCATGCACATAGAAAGGCTGGCCAGCTTGAGGGCTGAGTTGGCTAACATGGAAATGCTTGGCACTATATGCAGTTTGAATAGCCCTTGGAGTTCACCACTCCACATGGTCCCTAAGCCCGATGGTAGCTGCTATCCATGTAGTGATTACCGTCGCCTTAACCAGACCACCACCCCCATTCGTTACTGGGTTTGATATACTTGTATTCTAGTCTTTTCAGCTCGTCTAGCCAGAAAGATAATTTTTTTCTAAAGTGGACTTAGTCAGGGCTACCATCAGATGCCTGTGTGCACTGAGGATGTTACCAAAACTGCTGCTATAACCCTGTCTGGCATTGTTGAGTTTCTGCCCATGCCTTTTGGGCAGAAAAATGCAGCCCAGACTTTCCAGTAATTAATGGACGCTGTGCTAAAAGACTTAGATTTTCCTTTTTTGGTTACCTGGACAATATACTTTTCATCAGCACCTATCATAACGCCACACACTTTTCAAACACTTAAGCCAACATGGACTGATTATTAACCCTGCTAAATGCCAGTTCAGGATGTCTACTAATGACTTCCTGAGCCACTGCATCTCTGCAGAAGGTGCGATATCTCATGCCGTCAAAAGTCGCCACTATTATGGACTTTCCACAATCATGCACTACCAAAGAACTGTGAGAGCTTTTAGGTATGATGAATTTCTATCACTGTTTCATTCCGTGAGCTGCTGAACTTAAGCTCCTTAAAGGCAGTGCCTCCATCGCATGCATGAGTGGTCTGCAGACATGGCCGGAGCATTTCACAACACCAAACGAGCACTTTTGAACACAACCCTACTGGCACAACCGCTTCTCAACTCTCCTATTACCATGACTACTCACACCTCAGAATATGCTGTGGGAGCTGTGCACAAACAGTTGGCTGTAGGCATGTGGTAGCCGCTCGCCTTCTTCGTTCAAAAGCTCGGCACCCCACCCCACCCCGCCCCACCCGAGAGAAGTACAGCACGTCTCCCACAAGCTTCTCGGTCTCTATCTGGCCATCCCCATTTTCATTTTCTACTGGAGCGTCAGCATTTCACTACGTTCGTTGACCACAAATCCCTTGTGCATGCGATGGCCAAAGTGCGAGACCTATGGTCTGCATGGCAGCAATGCCATCTGGCCTACACTTTGGGGATTCATGACTGACAATACTGTACACCAAAGGGAAAAGTAATGCTGTGGCTGATTGCCTGTCATGGCCTGCCATTGATGCCATACACATCGGGGTTGACTGTGCCGGCATGACAGCCAACTGAGCTACTGACCCAGATATGCAGGCTTACAGGGCAGCAGTCATGGGCCCGTGGTTAGCTGACATCAAGCTCGGAGACGCAGGAGCTTTATTCCTGTGCGATCTCTCAACCATTCGCCCTAGCCCCATAGTGCCTGCAAACTGGAGGCGTACTGTTTTTAACTCTGTTCATGGCCTCTCGCATCTGGGAGGAAGGCTTCACAGAAACTGATAGTTTGAACGTTTGTGTGGCATAGCCCTCAGGAAAGATATGCAAGCCTGTGTTGTGTGTCAGCAGGTGAAAGTTACCTGTCACGTTCAGGCACCTTTTGAGGCCTCTGAGCAATGGGTTGGCCACGCCATTGTAAACCTGATTGGTCTTCTTCCGCCACACATCTGCTTACCATGGTGGACCATACCAGCAGAAGGCCAGAGCTGTCCCTCTAGCATTGACGATGGCTGCGGACATGGCCTGGCAATTCATCAACACCTGGTTCACCCGGTCCAGTACCCCTTCTGATATTTCTTCCGACTGCTGTCCCCAGTTTACATCAGACCTCTGGGCCACAACAGCCACACACCATGGCATATCACCTGCAGTCCAGTGCCATGTTTCACCGCTCCTTAAAGGCTGTTCTGATGGCCTCACCGATGGATGAGTGATGGCACAATCATCTCCCATGGGTTCTGCTGGAGCTCAGAACGGCTTCAAAAGAGGACCTGCAGTCCTCCTCAGCTGAGTTGGTGTAGGGGCATCGGCCATAGGTGCCGGGTGATTCTAAACCTGAAGCCACGATCACCTGGTCGGCATCTCAGCAGCCAATAAACTCAATTCTTTGACACCCCCCTCCCATCATGGTATACATCACTCTGGGGTTCCATCTGATCTATGTTCTACCCCGTTTGTTCTTATCTGCCATGATGCACATCAACACCCCTTAAGTCCCGTTCAGACAGTTCTATGTTTGGGAGCAGATCAAAAAATCTTTATTGTAGATAGGAATGGTTAACCTGAATATATTTCTGTAGGTCGCCTTAAACCGGCCCACCAAGACCTGGATGGTTCCCCTATCATGACATGATCATGTCCGTGTCAGTACACCCCTGGATGAGCCAGTGGTGCCTGCTGTTACTCCAGCCAAGGCACATAGGACCAGAGCTGGGCAGCTCATACAAGCTCCAGACAGACTCACGACGCCAGTTTTGGTGAATTCCCGGGTGGTCCGGTGTCAGGTAATGTAATGGGTGACAGATGAAACATACTTTTCATAATAGGAACTGTTCTACATGATTCACAGGTATCATCATTGAGTTGTTGTGTTCGCTTTAAGAGATGGTGTCTGGTGTAATGACGTCAGTGTAAGGCAACTATTTTTGGTTTGTTCATAATGGAAGTAAAGGGCTGCGGCTTTTGGTAAGCACATAAAATGACTTTTATATGTTTTATTCACAAAATCCTACTCCATCACCTCATGAGTCTAGTGCAAAAAGCAAATTTCTGGAGGAATTCAGAGGGTTGAGCAGCATTTGTGGGGGTGGGGGTGGGGGAAAACTGCTGGCATTTTGTGGGAGTGGGGGGCGGAGAAAAAACTGTTGGCATTTTGGGTTGAGACCCTGCATCAGGACAAAGAGACAGGAGGTGAGGCCAGTTGGTGATAGACGGAAAGAGGAGGGATGAAAGATGAAGGGCAGGTGGAGCCAGGTGGAGGAGGGGAAGGGTGGAGTTGTGGAGGCAGAGGCAGGTGGGTGATAGGTGGAAACAGACAAGGCAAAGAAGGGCAGGTGGACTCCAATGGGGGAGAGAAAGATGAAGGTGGAGGTGGGTACAGGGGTGATAAGTGGGAACACAAAAGCTAATGGTGCTGGAATCTGATAAATAAGAAGGTGGTGAGGGGAAACATTAGGGGAGTAAAGAAGGGCAGATGAACCAGATGAGGGAGGGGTTACAGTGGATGGAGTGTCTGGGTAGTAGGTGAATGTATAGACTGGTTTTAAACATGTCTGTGGGATGCCTTAACTAACTGCACAATTCAGTCTTTCGAATGTGTATTTTGTCAACGGCCATGAAATATCCTTTGCTTTGTAATGTATGCTTATTCTCTAAATTAATTACACACAAACACACACACACACACACACACATTTCTTTTTTCATATTGTTAGGCTATTGCATCCTGTCTGACAGATAAAAATAATGCACTGTTTCTAAACCAACCAAATGGAAAGGTAATTAATTTCCAGGCCTCTGCTAATACAGTTATTCAATCAGACAATTGCATGTTTGCACAAGCATGATAGTGTTCCTTACCCTTCAGTTTATCAGTCATTTTTCACAGTTTCATGCTTGCCCCTGAATGTGATCAGCAGCTTAGATGTGTAGCTTATTATGCGACAAAACAAAAATTAAAATTATGACACTCAGGGAAAGATAACCAGAGATAGGATCATAATCCGAGCTAAAAGATAAAGAATAAAGCTTTAGATATTGCCTCATAGTGTAACCAAGAATGGTCTAATTAATATATTCTTCCTTCTCCCTACATATACAACCATAGATTAGAGACTCCAGCATTCACTGCTTTAATTGGAATTACTCAGCAGGTCAGGCAGCATCAATGGAAAGGGAAATAAAGTAAATATATCAGATAAAAATTGGAAATAAGAGAAAATCTGCAGATGCTGGTTTAGGTAAAAATTGATTCCGTTTCCTTCTGCACAGATGCTATTTGACCTTCTTCTTCACTATTTTACTTCTCTTTTAAAGACTTCAAACCTGAGCCTGAAGTTATTAACTTTGCAAGGGCCTGTCACGACCACAGATTCGGCAGCGCAACTAGTACAGCAAATGCGCTCGTGAATATGCACGTGTCAACTAATTATTATTTCATTGTGAGTGTTTAACTCCATTCTTTCCATCATAGTGTTTGTCGAGACTTGAACCCAGCACTGCAATGCTTCGCTGCCTGCTTGCTTTCGGCTTTGCCTGAGAAATCAGACTGTCAAGTCAACTGACTCTGGTGGTATTTATTTTATATTTAGTTATTCCTTTCAGCCGCAGTGTAGGCTTCATTTTCCATTTGAGAGTTTTAATTAACGACCCCGTTTGGCCTAGCGTTTATTGTTTTCTTTTCCCTCTAACTCTGTTTGCATTAAAGTCTGTGAACCATCAACCCGCTTCAATGTCTTTCACTCCACACTTGGGCCATATCTGAACCCGGTGACAAGACCTTTTCAAAAGAACAATGTATTAACTGGTTTTGATCTAACAATACTGAAAATAGTAAGTACTCACTCATTGAAAAGAAGGGATCAAAATCACACCATATTAACTGCAAATCAGCTACCAATCGTGTGTGACAGCTTCTGGTAGTCAAAAAGATAAGAAATGCTACTAAAAACATCACTAAAAATACCCTTCTGTGGTAAATTGTGTTAAATTATCGCCGCAAGTAGTAAAGAGGCAAGCAATAGTGAGGCAAGTTCATGTGGTGTGGCAGAATCATTGCAGATAGAGTTCCAATGCCTGTACAGCTGGCCAGGGTGTCAGGTCGGATCACTCTGGGTGCCAAAAGAAGTTAGGGCCCAGCCAGAGAAGGTCCAATGCCCATTCACCTGGCCTGGGTGCAAGGTTAGATCACTCTGGGCACTGAGCTGAAAAGCTTGAAAGCAGCATCAAGCTAGGCAACAGAATCTGGGCCCGGAGCAAGTCGCTGGACGGTGTGGCCTAGCCCCAATGCCTTTTGCAATAGCGAGGTCCTAGTGCAAGGTACAATCTACTGCTCAGACTATTTAAATACTGGCCCAGATAGCAGGAGAGAGCTGATTTCGTTTGCTCTCCACGACCTTCACTCCTCTCTCCGGGATGCCGGAGCCTTTTGCTCTTCCATCATTGGGTCAATTCAAACACAGGCCTATTTAAACTGAAAAGGCACGGTGTCAGTTGGGACTAGAGCTGATTTCACTTGCTCTCTGTGATGGTCACTCCTTTCTCCATGGAGTTGAGGCTATGAAAACTGTCCTGGCTGCTGTGCTCTGTGCCCGCTAGTACAGTGAACTGATAGGTGAGGTTTGGGGCCTACTCCAGACTGCTCCGGGGTATGGATCTGATGACTCAGTTTTAGTTCAGAATGCTGTTGCTGTCCACTTCCATTGCTTGCATTTTATTCTTTTCTTCTTTAATTGGGTTCTTTCAGGTTTCTTGCTTTGTAGCTACCTGTGAGGAAGCAAATCTCAAGGTTGTATAATTTATACATTCTCTGTACATCTCCGAACAGGAGTCTTTCATGATCATGACATCCGAACAGACACCAAAATGTTAGTGTACAAAGCAGTGGTAATCCCAATGCTCCTGTATGCATCAGAAACCTGGACAACATACTGACGACATCTGAAGGCACTTGAAAAGTTCCATCAATGCTGTCTTCAAAACATCTTAAATATCAGCTGGGGAGATAGAAGAACCAACGTCAGTGTGCTAAATGAAGCAAAAACAAAAAGCATTGAAGCCTACGTCATCAAGAACCAACTAAGATGGAACAGTCATGTTGTTCGGATGAAAGACGAATGTCTGCCGAAACAAATCTTCTACTCCCAGATTAAAGAAGGCAAACGTAAAAGAGGCAGACAACAGAAGAGATTCAAAGACGTATTAAAAGCCAACATGAAGAAATGTAACATCGACATCAACAATTGGGAAACCAATGCCAAGGACAGGAAACTCTGGCAAGCCATCATCCGAGAAGGAACAGCAACTTTCGAAGCCAACAGATGTGCGGAATTAGAAGAAAAGAGAAGAAAATGGAAAGAGAGGCAGCAACAACCAAAGCCCAATCTGCCATCTGGAACTACCTGTTCTGAATGTGGAAGAGCTTTCAAAGCCAAGATTGGACTCATAAGTCACTTGAGAGCCCATAAGTAGATCAACAGAACGAAGACCATCATCCTCAACCTCGAGGGATAGACACGACAACGACGATAATAAACTAATTTTGAATCTTCTTGACTCTTGAAATTATCATTTCTATCGACCATTGCAACAAATTGCATGGAAGTCATAAAGAAAGGGAGACATCTGCAGGCCATAAGTAAATTAATAAGTTAGGATTTGGATTCAGAATGAGCAATTGATTTTGGAGTGATCATAATTCCATTGTCCAGAACAAAATAAAAATGCCCAGATCCTTCAGAAAAAAGGCATTCTACTTTCTTTATAATGTTGACCTCTTTGGTTTTAGCAGCTACCGTAACTTTGTTGAAGTATACAAATGTCAGGCCATTGTATTACAATCTCCAGGAAGAGATCCCTCAAAGAACTAGATTTCTTCTCTGAACTTCTATCCTGGGCACAGAACATGGTGGTGCTGGTTGTCTGTCATGTCCAATGATGACAGGAAACCTGTACAGGAGAGTTTTAGAAGTGGAAAAGCCATTAAACTGGGACAGTTCCACTCTCTTGACTTTAGAAGTCCAAGTCCAAGTGGCACAGACAAACTGAGGTCTTCCTTGGTTGCAGTGGACGACCGTGACGTCTTCTGTGCTTTATCATACCTTTCGACCTCCACGAAGCATTACAGTACCACCTTCTGATGAATCTCACTGTAGATCCCATCCACCCAGTCCACCGGAGCCGTCTTCATATGCTAGGACAGGGTATGAGGCCACCAGCTACCCTCACCTGGTTTAGCCCACCTGTCAAAGCAGTGTATTAGGGTGTGGCTGCCATCACATGCAAACAGCTACTTGGAGCCGCAGGTGAGAGCTGAGTGTCTGGTGGGGACCAAAGGTGATTGAGCTGCCCCAGAATGGACACGACAAGCCCTTTCACCAGAGGTGCTACCCTCCCTGGACACTGCATACACCCAAAATATACAGTAGGTGCAATCTATATTTCTATATTTCATTAGGAGTTTGAGGAGATTTAGTTGTACTGTAGGGAGCAATTTGATTGGTTAGATCAGCATCAGGTATGAAGGTACCAATGCAGAGGATCAAAGCTCCAGGAGTTGCTCACTTACCCAGCTCCATCACGGGCACTAATATATTATTATATATTACAATATCACTAAGGGTTGATATTATGGAGGTGTATAAAATCATTGGGAGCAAAGAGAGGATGAATGCACCAGTCTCTTTCCCCAGAGTTGGGGAACCAAGAACTAAAAAGCATAGTTTTAACGTGAGAGGTGCAAGATTTAATAGGAACATGAGAAGCAACTCTCTTACCCAAAGGATGGCACGTGAAATGAGTTGCAAGAGGAAGTGGATGAGGTGAGTACGATAACAACTTTTAAAAGCTAGTTGGACAGGCACATGGATTACAAAGGTTTGAAAAGTTATGGGCGGAATACTGGCAGATAGGATGAGCCTAGTTGGGGTATTTTAGTCAGAATGGACCAGTCAGGCCAAAGGGCTTGTTTCAGGTTCAAGGTCATAACTTTGGAAGATGTTCCTCCTTTGTGATATCACCTTCTATAGTGGTACCTCTATGTTCCACCACCAAAACGACCAATTTGTATGAGTTAACTAAACTTGTGACAGCTGCCTCAAGTTGAATGTTGTTATTGTTGCATGACAAATAAGCACACCAAAAATCAGTTCAATGAGAGCTAGTGCTAATCCTCCTCTTGCAAATTTGTCATCTTCCCATGATTTGACAGTGAAATTAATGTAACATGTGAACATAGCCAACTGCGTTATTGACATGTTTTGTGCAACATACTGATGTCGTTCCACTTCACTGTTTGTGCTGTAACACCTAGGGTCCTGCAAACAGCAGAACTGTTACCAGCATTTATTTATTATATTTAATACTTTAAAACTTTTGCAGTGAATGTGAATGTGGTTGTAGATGAGTCAAAAATTGGTGGTGCTGTTGAAAGTGAGGGAAATAGCCATAGGCTGCAGAATGTTACTGATCAGCTGGGAAGTTGGGCAGACCAATGTCAGGTGGAGTTTAAGTTTAAGTTCAGGTTTATTGTTGGGTTAGATATCCAGACACAAGGTATAAATGCCCTCCCTGGTCATAAGCTTTTTGCATCAATGGCACAATGAATTTGTTTATTCTCGTCACATGGGCAAGATACAGTGAGAAGGTTTGTTTTGCAACCATCCATTACAGCTGATCTAAGATCATCTAATTTGCCTTATTTCTAGCAGTGACAAGACAGCCTACAGAAGAGGATTAACACCCTGACACAGTGGTGTCAAGAAAACAATGTCCAAAGAACAAAAGAGTCAATCGTAGATTACAGGAGGAATGGAGACAGGCTCACCCCGATCAACAGCAGTGGGACTGTAGTTGAGAGAGTGAGTAGTTTCAAGTTCCTCGGTATATACATCACCGATGATCTCATCTGGACTGTACACACCGGCTGTGTGACAAAAAAAGCACATCAGCATCTCTTCCGACTCGGGTGACTGACGAAGCTCAGCATGAGCCCCCAGATTCTCAAGACTTTCTACAAGAGCACCATTGAGAGCATCTTGACTGGCTGTATCACCGCCTGGTACAGGAACTGCATCAACCTTGATCGCAGGGCAATGCAGAGAGTGGTATGGACAACCCTGCACATCTGTGGATGTGAACTTCCCTCCATTGAGGCCATTTACAGCAGCAGGTACGTAAAGAAGGCCAAGAAGATCAACAGGAATACCGTCACCCCAACCATGAACTGTGTCAGCTGCTTTCGTCCGGTAAACGGTACCACAGCATTAAAGTCAGGACCAACTGACTATGGGACAGCTTCTTTCTACAAGCCATTAGACTTATAAATTCACATGTCTGTACATTGCAACAGAGTCATAACGCAAAGATCTTTACTCCCTCACTTTGTGGGATGGATGTAAAATTTAAATAAATTCAAATTACAACAATGCACTGAGAAAATGCAGTACAAGGGTAAAGAAAAGATATTGCAGAATAAAGAGTTACAGTTGCAGAAGGCGCATACAATCTACATGCAGGAAGGTCTCAGCACAAATCTAGAAAATGTTGGTTTGGCCACAGTTGGAGTTTTGATGTGACAGCACTGGAGGAGGATGCAGAGTAGATTTTCTGGGATGTTGCTTGCGTTGGAATGTATTGTTGATGTGGAGAGGCTGGATAGACTGGGTTTGTTTCCCCTGGAGCAGAAGCTAAGGGGGAACCTGATCAACGAGTATAAAACTACAGCAGGTGTAGATAGGGAGAAACTTCTCCCTATCACCAAGAGTCTGAGATCAGAGGGAAATGTTTGTGGTGAGGATTAAGGGGTTTAGAGGGGATCTGAGGGTGATTTTCTTCACCTAGAGGGTGGTTACAATCTGAAATGTACTGGCTGATTAGGTGCTGGAGTAAAATACTATCACTATGTTTAATAGGTACCAATAGGAGCACTTGAATTGTCCAGAGGTAAAAGGCTTAGACTAAGTGCAGAGATATGTTCAGTTGTTGCCTCCATCCAGTGCCTTTTCACAATGTGAGTGGAGAACGAGTTGTGTACATTTTCCCTCTTCCTCACCTCGTTAACCAGGATCTCCACCACTGCAGAAACCCTGTGCCGCTTACTTTAATTATTCAGTGATACAACACATCAGCGGACCCTCTCGTCCATTGAGCCCACACTGCCCAATTAACTCACTATCTCTGGAATGTGGGAGGAAACAGGAACATCCGGAGGAAAGCCATGCAGTCATGGGGAACACGTACAAACTCCTTCCAGACGGGCAGGATTTGAACCTAGGTGGCTGGCACTGTAACTGTGTTCCACTAACCATCACACTACTGTGCCACCTCTGTCTGGTTCCTCCTTTGCTATCTCATCTAGTAATTGTCCAAGGCTCCATAGAGATATACAATAGGACAGTACAGAGTGTCCCCAGGTTATGACATGGAACTGTAGCTGTGAAATTTTCATAACTCAAGCAGTCACAAGTCAGAAATGAGGTCACAAACCAAGTTCCTACACTGCCGTATCTGATAAATACATCCCACTGGTCTTGCAAAAACATTTCTTTGTATTTACAGGCTGTACTCCAGTTCCGTCAGTTGTAATGACCTGCATTGTGAGGTCATTAAAGTTATACAAGGACACAGGTTATTTGTGCTAATTTCCTAATGCATTTGAATCTAATACAAATATGTTTCAATGATGCTGGTTTGGCGATAAAAATGAAATTGTGCATGGGGGAGTACTGCTCTTCTTAAATTAATCTCATGAGAAATCTTAATACCTCTGAATGGGTGATGTGGTCTCATTCGGTAGACAGCACTTCTGATAACGTAGCACGCCATAAATACTGAAATGCCAGCCTTGATTCTGACATTTGCAAACTAAGATGGACAGTTGTTTCATAGAAGGACAAATTAAAATATATGGAGAAAAGTATGTAAAAGTCAAGGTACTAACCATCCATGATTTAATTGAATGGAAGGACGAGCTCAAGAGGTTAAATAGCTCACAGCTGTTCATTATGTACTTGGAGTGAATTAAAAGTAGGAAAATACAGAAGGGAGGAAAGTTTTAATACCTAGCATGAGCGAGGCCAAAGTTCACGTCTCCAGTTCCCCCAACTTTGCCAGATGGCCTTCTACAATATCAAAATCTATTCTTCAATTGTCAGCCTTCCCATCAACAATCATACCATGCATGCAGAGAATTGTATTGGTGTGTAGTAGAACAGCAAATACACAGCAGACACTTGGGCAACCAGCTGCAAAATCTTTTTGTCAGTAAATGATCATCCTTGCTGCAGTTCAGATTTGACATTTGGAGGTTGTGAAAATAGCAATGTATTTTAAATTGCAGTTTGAATAAGTAGCATATGATATGCATAATTTTTACAAACATTGTAAGATCAATGACAGAACAGAAGATATAATGGAGCAGGCACAACCTTGTACAATGCATCCTAATGTAATCTGCCTGCTAAATTATACCATTAGGTAAATTATCTTCGTTGCTTCCTTAACCGTGCCATTTCTCCCAAGATTGAAGGGTGTCTTTATAGAGGTGTATAAAATCTTGGTGGGGGCATAGATAGGGTGGATTCACAATGTTTTTTTTTACTGAGGGAAGGAGAATCAAAGACTACATGACAAAAGTTTATGGTGAGAGGGGAAAGATTTAAAGGGGACTTGTGGAGTAACTTCTCCACACAGAGGATGGTTCAAGCTGCCAGACAAAATGGTTGAAGCAGGTGCAATGACAACATTAAAAAGGCACTTGGATATGTATGTGAAGGGGAAAGGTTTAGAAGGATACATTCCAAATGCAGGAAACTGGGACTAGTTTAGATAAGCATTTTGGTTAGACATGGACAAGTTGGGTTGAAGGGCTAGTTCCAATGATGTATTTCTCTATGACCCCATTGTGGCCACAGTATAAGCATCAAAGTATTTAACGTCCATCACCTATTTTTGGTGTCCAAAACACATCTGCCTCATCCAAGATGTCTTCAACTGCCCAACCAGCAAGAGTGACTTTGGTGTTGTGCCACACTCTGCCTTGAAATCTTCTCATTGACCTTTCATATTAATGTTGCCATCATTAGCATTTCATACTAATGTTGCCATCATTGTTGGCACGTGGCCAAGTGGTTAAGGCGTTCGTCTAGTGATTTGAAGCTTGCTAGTTCGAGCCTTGGCTGAGGCAGCATGTGTGTCCTTGAGCAAGGCACTTAACCACACATTGCTCTGCGACAACACTGGTGCCAAGCTGTATGGGTCCTAATGCCCTTCCCTTGGACAACATCGGAGGCATGGGGAGGGGAGACTTGCAGCATGAGCAGCTGCTGGTCTTCCATACAACCTTGCCCAGGCCTGCGCCCTGGAAACCTTTCAAGGCGCAAATCCATGGTCTCATGAGACTAACGGATGCCTATAAAATTAGCATTACAATCAGTCATTGCAATTGCACCTAGGCTATCTGTTGGCTATCTCTATAACATCTCAACTGATGAAGACAGAGTTGTGTTCACCACTTCTTCCTTGGATTTACAATTGTTCTTTCATCTTGTTGACTTTATGGGCTAGGCTGTTGTCCTGACATCATGACATATGGTTTGCAATCTCTTTCATATACTTCATTGCGTCATTGTTGTTGATCCAGATTATGTCTGTGGTGTCATCAGGAAATTGAAGATTTGGTTGCTGCTATTTTTGACCTCACAGATGTGGGTATACAGGGAGAAGAGCAGGGGACTGAGCACACAACACTGAGGAGCTCCAGTCCTGAGGGTCAGGGTGGGTGAAGTGTTATGACCAATTCTAACCATCTGAAGTCAGCTGGTCAGCAAGTCCAAAAGTCAATTACAGATGGGGAACCCCAGGCTAAGGTCATTGAGCTTATTTGCTCTTATGGTGTTGGAGGCAGATTTCTAATGTAATGAATAACATTCATTTAACTGTGAGCTTGTGCATTTGGATAGAAGGCTTACCAAAATCATACAGAAATTGGACGGTGTAAGTCTAAGTGGAATGGTGGAGAAAATTGAGCCAGAGAAAGAGATCCATAAGTCATTCAAAGTAGGAACACAAGTCAATAAGGCTTTAAAAAGTGTACATCAAACTCCGGGGTTCTTTTCATTAGAGACAAAATATCTATAAAGAAGAGGACCTGTGAACCTATCTTATAAATTGGGTTGACGCAGTGAGCTTATTTTGTTGTCTATGTTATAAACTTTATATTGATAATTGAATGCAAAAGAAGGGACATTATGCTTCAGTTGTTGGACAGTGATGACACCATATCAAGAGTACAACGTAAACTCGGGCTCATTATTTGCTATCATAGATCATATAATCATCCCCAAGCCCGATCATATCCCTTTTCGAGCGCAAGTCATATTTGTACACATTGAGGAACCAAATGAAGCCATCAGTTCCCAGAGCACTTGTGTCACGTGACTCCCCATTATGTACCAATCTAAAGGAAAGAGATCTTTGTTCACACAACTGCACCTTGTGATATCAAAATGGAAGTAGTCTGTTAACCAATCTCACATTCTTTTAGGTATTTCTTGATGTTTTATTGACTTTTTTTGAATGATAAGAATTTATTTGTAAGTATTTTGGGTACAAAGGAGAGGGCCAAAGTTTATTTTCCTCTATTGATGGGAAGTTTGTGCCTCTGCTTTTCAGGAATAAGAAGTACTTGGTTTAGAGAATTTGAACTTTTATTTGCAGAAGTTAATTAATTCAGTGGAAGTCTGTTAAGAGGTTGCTAAACCAATGCCTGTAATGGGAAGAATGTCTTAGGAGGAAAGACTGAACTGTCCAGTCTTGTATACACTGGAGCTTACAAGAGTGAGGGAAACATTCAGAATAATATCCTGAGGATTCTTGACATGGTGGAGCTGGAGGAGAATCTAGAACTAGGATTGGCTGTTTATGAATAAAGGGTTGCCATTTTAAAACATTGATAAGGTGGATTTTATCTTCCCTCATGATCATTTATCTTTGGAAGCCTTCATCAAAGACTGATGTAAGAAGAGCCTTCAAATATTTCTAAAGAAGAGGTAGATTGATCCTTGATAAGCAAAGCATGATAAGTATTGGTATTAATTCGTTATTGTCACATGTACCAAATATAGTGAAAGGCTTTTGCTTTCATGCCATTGAGACAGATCATTCCAAAACAAGTTACATTGAGGTAGTATAAAGAAAACTGAATATATTGTTGCAGTTCCAGAGCAAATGCAGTGCAGGAAAACAAATAAAAATGCAAGGGCCACAATAAGGTAGATTGGGAGATCAAGAGTTCATCTTTTAGCATAGAGATATAGTCATAGAGCCACAGAACACTGCCACACAGAAACAGACCCTTCAGCCCATCTAATCCATGCCAAACTATTATTCTGCCTATTCCCTTCAACCCACACCTGGATCATAGCTCTCCATTACCATTCCCATCCATGTAATTATCTCAACTTCTCTTAAATGTTGCAAATGAACCCACATCCACCACTCCCACCCTCTGAGCATCCATGAGATCTGTTCAAGAATTAGGTAACTGTGGGATAGAAGCTGTAAATCTGTTATGCTCTGAAGTCTTTATGTCTTCTGCCTAATGAGAGGAGAACAAGAGAGAGAATGACCAGGGTGATAGAGGTTTGTGATTGTGCCAGCTTATTTCATGAGGTAACAGGAAGTATAGATAGAGGTAATGGAGGAGAAGTTAGATTGCATGATGTTTTGGGCTGTGTGCACAACTCTGCAACTTCTTGGTATCTTGGGTGGAGCTATTGCCATGCCAAGTAGAATGTATCCAGATTGGCTGCTTGGTGAATCTGTAAAGAAGTGCGTGAGAGTCATTGGGACATGTTGAATTTCCTTACTTCTGACAAAGTAAAGGTGAGGGTGTGCTTTCTTGACCATAGCGTCCACGTAGCTGACCAGGGAAACCTACTGTAAGTGGAAAGGGATCTGGGATGAAATTACAGTCAGATCAACTGTGACCTGATTGAAGAGTGGAGCAATCTGGAGAGGCAAATGACCAACTCATGCTCCAAATTAGACGAATCATAGGAATGGATGTGGTAGAATTGAATCAGGAATTTAGAGAATCTAAAGATAGAGAACTCAGTTTCTGAATGACTCCATTCTGGAACTTGAGAAACCACCTTATTGAGAAAGAAATTGTGAACGGTGCAGACAGCATATATTTGAGAGCAATAGTTTTCCAGTCGGCAGGGGCAACTCTAAGTTCATGAGGGTGAAAAACTGAAGGGAATGTGACACCATGAAATAAATTAGGGAGGAAGTAAGCAAGTATGGAAAATGAAACCCCATATAAAACAGTTGGACTGAATGGCTTGTTTCCGTGCTAGGAATTCGATGTAGTATGTTATTTACCTAAAGGCATGCTTAAAAAAATGTTCTGATCACAAATAAAAGCTCAACTATTATTCTGCCAAACAGATACAGCTTTTTCCATCAGATTTATATCAAAAGCAAGGATCAGAAGTAAATCAGTACTTGGACTTGTCAGAATTCCAAGTTTCATATGGGTACCTTAGATTCACAGTGTAATCCAATGTCAGATCTTGAGTTTAGACGTCAGAGTTGATACTGATTTGTAAGTGAGACTAATAGTTACTAGAAATTGCATCTGAAAAGCAGCATGACAGAGAAATGTATCAAAGTAAGTCTTATTCACAGATTATCCATGAAGTACTTTTATATCCACTTTTGCACTGATACATTTTTAAGTGGTTACGATGCAATATTGTGGTACACTTCATTAAATGATTCCAGTACACTGTTTCCTGACTTATTGTGCTAGTTTCTCCTTCGACGGTTTTCACTGGCAAGAGGCATGCTGGATGTTCCGTGACAAGCTATAATATTCTTTTAATAACTAACAGATCTTTGCACAGACCAAATCTGGCATAGTGTATTCATGGAGAGTTTATGTGGAACTATCAGCTTACTGCGAAAACAAAATATTTGGAGAACTTATTGCTGGCGGTACTTACATGTAAACATTTAACACACTCTCTGTTCGGTTGAACTAAGTTGACAGACAGCTAGGGAGCTGCTAGTGTTAACTATTTCTGACTCATCTTGTTTTAGGCTTCCAGGATATGTATGGACAAAGGTGGAGGTCTAAAGAAGCCTGGAGTTTAGCTGTCAACATGCCTAACTTCCTGCTCTGCTGCTGGAGTGAGGAACCAGAGGCAATTTGCTTGCTAGCCTACTAGCCGTGGGTAGGGAATGGACTCACTGACATGAGGGTATACATGAAAGGAAGTGAGGAGAATGCTGAAATGCTGAAGGCAGCTTGTGTGAATGGCTGGTGTAAAATAGACAACTGAGTTTTCTTCAGTACAATATTTCAAATTAGTTGTTCATACTCTCAAAGCAACTTCATTATCGTATAGTGTTTTAACATTGGTGGCACAGTGATGCAACAAAAGAAGCTGCTCACTCTCTGCACCAAAGACCCAGGTTCAATCCTGGCCTTTGGTGCTAACTGCATGCAGTTTTTATATTCTTCTGTGTGGGTTTCTTGCAGGTTCTCTGGTCTACTCCCACGACCCAGAGATGAGCAAGTTAGTAGGTTAATTGGCCCATAGTATGTGAGAGTGGTAGATTCAGGGGGAAGTTGATGGGAATGTGGTTTAGTAAATGAAATGGGATTATTGTGGGATGAGTGTAAATGGGTGTCAGATTGAAGCACACACTCATTAGGATGAATGTCTTGTTTCTATACTGTGTCTATCTATGACTCTACAACTCTGCTTTAATAATTGTTTAATATTTTAAATAGTTTTTAGCTGCTTCAGTAAGATGCATATGCATTTAAAATCATTTAAGAGCAAGAACTGTTGAAGGACATTACTGTATAGAGCAGGGCAGCAGAGAGCTCACAGTGACTCCTGTGGTACCTCAAAAGTGCAGAGGTTGGTGGGTCAAATTAATCTGGACTCCACATCTAGAAACTGTAAGTGCAAGTGGAAAGGTATTGCAAGACTGAACAGTTAACTGTGTCCAGCACAGCCCAACTCATACTTTTAATGGAAATTATTACCATGTATACAGTTGGAAACCTTAAAATGGCAAAGAAACATGATATGATTGCATTGAAGTTCTCAGATGTTTTTAATTGCTTTGCACAAAGTTCTGTAAAGCCTGTACAAAAATAAATGTTTCACCCTTTGCAGCTTTGTAATCGAGGACTGAGAATGAAATGAAAGAAGTTCTTCCATGAAAAATATTTGAAAGGCAAACTAAAACATTAAGCTTGGCTCTATATCGTGACAGGTCAGTACCAAAACTTGACGAAGATTGACTTTTAACCATCGAGCAGTTTATGCCTGCACTAATGTACCATCCACGTAAATCAATTACCTGCACGCTTTTGTACACTGGGATCACATAAATGCATTCATGCACATAAATAGATTTATACAGAGAAGTCGTTGCATGACAAGTAAACAAACTCGGAACATAGAATAGCACAGCAAGTTTTTTTAAACATTGAGAGTATAAGTACAGACCCTCCAGTCCATGATACCTGAGCTGACTGATTCCGTTTTAAATTAATCCCATCTGCCTGCACATGATCCATATCCCTCCATTCCCTGCATGTTCATGAGCCATTCCGAATGTTTCTTAAACAGTGCCATCATATCTGCTGCCACTAGTTCCCCTGGCAAAGCGTTTGGGCACTTATACTCTTTAAATATCTTCTTTTAGTATCTTCTTTAAATTTTCCCCTCTCCTCTCAAAGTTCTGATATTTCCACCAGGGCAAAAGATACCAACTAGCCACCTCATCAATGCTTCCCGTAATTTTATATACCTCCCTCAAGTTGCTGCTCAGCCTCTAGTACTCCAAACTAAACAATCCAACTTTGTCCAACCTCACCTTATGGCTCGGACACTCTAATCCAGGCAACATCCTAGTGAACTTTTGCACCCTTCACATCTGTCCTTTAACACAGCAACTGAACTCCGTATAATACTGTAACCAAATTTTTGTATAACTGTAATATGATTTCTCAACATTGTAACTCAACACCCCGACTGATGCAAGCAGCAATCATGCTGTTTGCCTTCTTCACCATCCTACCCACTTATTTTGCAACGTTCAAAGATTTTCACCACAAGATGCTTCTATATGTCAATTCTCCTAAGGATCCTGTCATTTTCTGTATACCTTAATAGCTCCATTGTTCTATATCTTCAAGTTCCACAATAAGAGACTAAAAGCTTTGGCTCTATCCTCTTTGCTGCAAAGTCACTTGTACTTGGTCAGAGCAAGATACATTCATATTCATATTGAAACCAGAAAATGCAGGGAATATCCCTTTTTCCTTATATTAGCGAGAGAGCCCGTGGTATGTCGAATTGTCGGGTGACCAATTAGTTATTGTTGTACTGCAGATCATGGTGTTTAGTAGGGGCTTTGCCTTTGCTGCTTACCGCGTGGACAGTGTAAGGCTTTTTTTGCAGAATTGAGTGGGGCTGGGGGAGGGTCGTTGCTTTGCTGCTGCTTGTGCGTGGGAGGGGGAGTGGGTGGGCTTTGGGGTCCTAACATTTTAACTCTCACCCATTCTTTGGGACACACTTCTGTCTTCGTGGATGTCTGTGAAGAAACCAATTTCAAGAAGTATATTGTATAAATTTCTCTGATATTAAATTGAACTATTGAAATACTCACAAGCTTACCTAGCATTCATGTTGAGAGAAACAGAATTAGCACTTCAAATCAATGAAAGTTCATAGTCCTGAAGCATTAACTCTGTCTCATGATTTGCTGAACATCTCCAACATTTTCTGTTTTAATTAGCTGCAGTTTTTTGTTAAGTTTTGTTTGCTTACACTTATATCCACTGTGATGAAATTCTTCGAGGTGTTAGTCATGAAGCATATCAGCTCCTGACCGAAGTGTGACCCGGATCCACTCCAGTTTGCCTACCATCAGGACAGATCAACAGTAGGTGTCGTTTCATTGGCTCCTCACTCAGCCCTGGAACACCTGGATAATGAAGATCCATATATCAGGATGATTTCATTGACAACAGCACAGCATTCAATACTACCATCCCCTTGAATAATCATGAAATTCCAACACCTGCGCCTCGATACTTCCCTGTGCAAATAAATCCTTGATTTCCTTACTGGTGGATCCCAGTTAGTACGGATTGGAAACAGCATCTCCTCCACACTCACCATCAGCATAGCTGTAACATAAGTCTGTGTGACTATCCCCCTGCTTTACTTAATTTATACCTATGATTGTGTGGCTAAGTACAACTCCGATGCCGTATTTAAGTTTGTTGAAGGAAGCATTGGAAAGGGTACAAAGGAGATTTACCAGGATGCTGCCTGGTTTAGAGAGTACGCATTATGATCAGAGATTAAGGGAGCTAGGGCTTTACTCTTTGGAGAGAAGGAGGATAAGAGGAGACATGATAGAGGTGTACAAGGTATTAAGAGGAATAGATAGAATGGACAGCCAGCACCTCTTCCCCAGGGCACCACTGCTCCATACAAGAGGACATGGCTTTAAGGTAAGGGGTGGGAAGTTCAAGGGGGATATTAGAGGAAGGTTTTTTACTCAGAGAGTGATTGGTGCATGGAATGCACTGCCTGAGTCAGTGGTGGAGGCAGATACACTAGTGAAATTTAAGAGACTGCTAGACAGGTATATGGAGGAATTCAAGGTGGGGGGTTATATGGGAGGCAGGGTTTAAAGGTCGGTACAACATTGTGGGCCAAAGGGCCTGTACTGTGCTGTACTGTTCTATGTTCCACTGTTGTTGGACAGATCAAAGGTGCTGATAAGTTGGCATATAGGAGGGCGATTAAAAATCTGGTTGAGTGGTGCCACAATAATGGCCTCACACTCAGTATCAACAAAAGCAAAGAGCTGATTATCAACTCCAGGAGGAAGAAGCTGAAGGTCCATGAGCCAGTCCTTATCGGGGGATTGGAGATGAGGAGTGTTGGTAGCTTTAAATTCCTTCCTGCTAACATATTAGAGTATCTGTCGTGGAATGTAAGTGCCATCATGAAGAAGTCTTAACAGTGCCTCTGCTTTCTTAGAAGTTTGTGTAAGTTTGGCATGTCACCAAAATATGTTGACAACTTTCTATAGATGCATAGTGGATAATATCCTCACTGGTTAGAAACAGCAATCCACATGAGCAGGAAGAACTAAGAAAGTGATGGATATAGCCCTGTCCATCACAGGCAAGGCCCTCCCACCTTTGAATACATTTACATGCAGCACTGCCATAAGAAAGCATCATCAAAGATCCCCACCGTCCAGGACATGTTCCCTTCTCACTGCTACCATCAGGCTGAAGGTACAGAAGCCTTAGATCCCACACTTCCAGGTTCAGGAACAGTTATTACCATACAACCAGCAGGCTCCTGAACCAGCGCACACGCACCACGACTCTGAACTGATTCGATGATCTACAGAGTCAATTTCAATTTTTCTTTACGACTCACATTCTCAGTATCATTGTTTTTTTTTATTTGCACAGTTTGTCTTTTGCACTTTGATTGTTTGTCAGTCTGTACTCATATATGGCTTCTCATAGATTCTATTGTATTTCTTTATTTTTCCTGTAAGTGTCTGCAAGGAAATAAATCTCAAGGTGGTATATGATAACACATATATGCTTGGATAATTATATTTATCTTTGGTGACAATAGCTATTTCTTTCACCTTAGATTTTGACCAGTTTTATTACCCAAGCCAAGCAAATGTATGAACGGAGGAGAAAGCTGTAAAGACAAGCAATGTTTTCATTATGCAATTCCATTTGGGAGACTCATCAATTACACCTTCGCTATCTCGGAAGTGGCGTTGGAGGTGAGGGAGAAGGGCCGGCGGCCTGGTGAGGTTGAGATGCCGTACTAATCGGCTGCCTCTCCCTCGCATACTCCTGGCTGCTGTTCAGTCCCTGGACAACAAGTTGGGCGCACTGAGAGCCAGAATCTCCTATCAGCAGGAAACAAGGAAATGTAACATTTTGTGCTTCGAGGAGACATGGCTGACGGAGGAGATACCAGACCACGCTATTGAGCCCTCTGGGTTCTCCCTGTTCCGGGTGGACAGGTCGAAAAACCTTTCTGGGAAGGGTAAAAGAGTTGGGGCATGCTTCATGGTCAATAATGCCTAGTGCGACCCCCGGAATGTGCATACCCTTAAATCCTTTGTTCCTCGGATTTGGAATACCTGGGGCTGCTGTGGAGACCCTACTGGCTAGGGAGCTCACAGCTGTTATCATCACAGCAGTGTACATTCTGCCGCAGGCTGATACTGACCTGGCTCTCAAGGATTTGGACAAGACCATCAACACGCTGGAGACTGCACACCCAGAGACTGCCTTCATCATCGCCGGAGACTTTAATAGAGCATCACTGTCTAAAGTCTCTCGGTAGTTTTGTCAACACATCCAGGTGAGCACACAGGGAGATAGCATATTCAACCACTGCTACTCTCCCTTCCGCAACACTTACAAAGCGCTCCTCTGCCCACGGTTTAGAAAGTCGGATCACTCCTCCATCTTGCTTCTGCCGATGTACAGGCAGAAGCTGAAACAAAAGGCGGCCATAGTTAAAACTGTCCACTGTTGGTCCGACAAATCAGTCTCCATGCTGCAGGTCTGCTTTGATGACATGAACTGATCTCCATGATGAGTATGTCTCCAAGTTCACAGATGGGGTCAGGAGCTTCATCCAGAAGTGCATCGAGGATGTTGTCCCCAGGAATCGGCCAGGGTCTATCCAAACCAGAAACCCTGGATCAACAGGTCCAACAGAGCACGGCACAACTATCAGGTGTGCTTACAAGCATTTTTAATCTCTCCCTCTCCCAGTGTAGAGTGCCCTCCTGCTTCAAAACATCCACCATTGTCCCTGTATCTAAAAAGACCAAGGTAACATGTCTGAATGACTGGCATCCTGTCACACTCACCAAATAATAAGCAATTGCTTTGTGAGGCTGGTCAAGGATTACATCTGCAGCTTGCTACCAGCCACACTAGACCCCCTGCAATTTACCTACCAACACATCCGATTGACAGATAATGCAATAGCCACAGCTCTACACACCGTCCTTACACATCTGGAGAAGAAGGATCCTTATCTGAGAATGCTGTTCTTGGACTACAGTTCAACATTCAACACCATAATTCCCTCCAGGCTCGACATGAAGCTCAGAGACCTCTGCCTTGACCCTGCCTTGTGCGGTGGGATCCTAGACTTCCTGTCAGATCGCCAGCAGGTGGTAAGAGTGGGCTCCCTCACCTCTGCCCCTCTGACCCTCAACACAGGTGCCCCTCAAGGATGTATCCTAACCCCCTCCTTTACTCTCTGTATACCCATGACTGTGTCACCACCCACAGCTCAAATCTGCTAATTAAATCTGCTGATTGGCCTAATCTCAAATAATAATGAGGCAGTCTACAGAGAACAAGTCATTACCCTAACACAGTGGTGTCAAGAAAACAACCTCTCCCTCATTGTCGCAAAAACAAAGGAGCTGATTGCGGACTTCAAGAGGAATGGAGACAGGCTAACTCCTATTGACATCAATGGATCTGGGGTTGAGAGGGTGAATAGTTTTAAGTTCCTTGGCATAACATCACCGAGGATCTCATGTGGTCTGTACATACTGGCTGTGTGGTAAAAAAAAAGCACAACAGCATCTCTTTCTCCTCAGAGACAGCTGAAGACGTTTGGTACGGGCCCCAAAATCCTAAGAACTTTCTACAGGGGCACAATTGAGAGCATCCTGACTGGCTGCATCACTGCCTGGTATGGGAACTGTACTTCCCTCAATGGCAGGACTCTGCAGACAATGGTGTGGACAGCCCAGTGCATCTGTATTGTGAACACTATTCAGGATGTTTACAAAGACAGGTGTGTAAAAAAAGGCCCAAAGGATCATTGGGGACCTGAGTCACCCCAACCACAAACTGTTCTACCTGCTACCATTCGGAAAACGGTACCACAGCATACAAGCCAGGACCAACAGGCTCCGGGATGCCACCAGGCCACCAGACTGATTAATTCTCACTGATACAATTGTATTTCTATGTTATATTGACTGTCATGTTGTACATTCTATTTATTACAAGTTACTATAAATTTCACTTTGCACATTTGGACGGAGACATAACGTAAAGATTTTTACTCCTCATGTATGTGAAGGATGTAAGTAATAAAGTCAATTCAATTCAATTTATACAGTGTAGGATTGGAAACACGTCTAAATATGCACATCCAAAACAGCATTAACTTGACATTGTTACAATGATTAATCCTCAATAATAATGATCAGATAGGCAGAGAGAATCTGTATTTACTGATGAACATCTTTATTGGCTCAATTCACAAGCACATGAATTTATACAACTGAATACCTGTGTATGCATACCTACTAGGTTTCTCTGACCCTCCATAAACAGTCAAAGAAGAGAAAAGATAATACCCTGGAAAAGTAATCTACACTGGCTAGGCATTCTTCTTAAACCCAATGAATTCTCTATGTTTCTGATGTGGGGTCATCCACTTCTGCAATGGTTGGTCTCCACAGAGTTGTTGCTGCCTATGCTCCCAAAATCTTCATTCTTTTCCTTATCAAATCAATCTCTGATGTTTCAATTTCATTGGCTCAAGGTAATCATGCTGACATGTGGCATCTTCTCGTTGGATGTAGCTAAAGTCTACAAGGGGTATTGCATTATAGTTCCCCCTTCAGCCTTGTACCCCTAGCTAATACCTTTTGTTCTGTCCAACTCAGACTCATTCAAACCAGTGAAACCAGGTTAGCCAAACACTGGGCCCAGACGACCAGGTTCAGTGAACACCTTTCATGGCACGTGCCGGTGATAATAAATCTGATCCTGATTACACGCTCTTCCTTCTACAAGTCTGAGGCTACGTCCACACTACGCTGGATAATTCTGAAAACGAAGCTTTTTCTCTTCATATTGACCCTCTGTCCACACTAAAACGGCGTTTCCATCCCCCGAAAATGGAGATTTTCAGAAACGGTCTCCAGAGTGAATAAATCTGAAAACGCCTAATATCCATTGCAGTGTGTATGGGGTAACAGGAGCTTTTTAAAACCGCTGTCATGGCGTGCCGGAACAGATGGCGACAGCCCGGCATTTCATTGTTTTCTTCTTATTATTCTTATTATTATTACTACTTTATTATCACCAAACAATTGATACTAGAGCGTACAATCATCACAGCGATATTTGATTCTGAGCTTCGCAGAACCTAACAATTTCAGAACAGACGGCAATGAGACTGAAGCCAGAAGAGCTAGAAATGTACTCACCAAATACTTTGACCCATAGCTTACTGAATAAATAAGTATACTCACTTTGCCCTGTTTTCTGTCCTTGCTTGTATGAGGGTGGTTTACCTATTTATGGAAGTACTTCTCTGACAATAGATGTGTAACAGCCTAATGTAACATTGTATGGAAATACAAGATTACACTGATGCAGACATGTTTTATACATTTAACAAGGTGCTTTATTAATGCAACAGAGTTAGTCAGTTTTTCAACGTTCGTCGTCAGCTGGGTCATACTGTCTGTGAACTCCCTGTCAGTTGCCTCCATACGCTCCAGTATTTGTTTTTTTTTAGTTTTAAGTCCTCCTGCAGGAGAGCCAAGAGCAATTCCTTTTAAGTTTTTCTAGTCTGTAACTGGACAAACGCGCACCAAGTATATCGTTTCCTCTTCGCTTGTCCTGCGCGTGCCCAGTAGGAGGAGACTCACCCAAATATCTGTCTAATGTGGACAGAGATATTTTGAATAATGCTTGGTGTGGACGCCTATCGTTTTTACTCGAAACCGGCGTTTTTAAAATTATCCGGCGTAGTGTGGACATAGCCTGACACTTTACATAATAAATAGTTTCTTATCTGAGAATGGTCTCCAGTTTAGCAGATCGTTAGCAGAAACTCCTTGTGTCTATGTTCAACTACTCTGACTAAGCTGTCCCAGAGCAAGAATTGATCTTCCAAGAGGGGCACAAATCCTACTGGGCATCAGTGAAGGTCATGTTGTAAGCAAACACGTGGCGTGCAAGGGAATTCCTAGAAGCATGGTTTTCTGAAAACTATTCTATAGACAGACGTTGTAGACCTCGAACCCATTTACAAGCCGATGTGGGCAAAATTCCAGACAACACAAAGAGTTCACTACACAACCAATCAGCAGCAAGACCACCTACATACATCAGAATTGAATTTCTGTAAGGACCAATCAACTGGTTGATATGTATAAAAACGCCAAGCATTCAGAGGACACACTACAAGTTGTGGCAGTAATGCACCATTAAGCTGGGTGCCAACCACTGTAAAACAAGAAGAAGAAGAAGAAGAGGACGACAAACTACAAGTGAACAGCACACTGATGATGTCTCATTGTATGGTGATGAAACATTTGCAAATGGATTGCCAAGATCAGAGAACAACTCAACCCAACCATCCACCACGCAAGCCACACATTCTCCGAGTTATTTTCAGTTCATAAAACGGTAGCGGCAAGGAAAGTCTCACAAAATGGCCGTCTCCATTCCTGCAACAGATGCAACTTGTGTTTTCTCTGTTTCCACCTCTCTTGCCTCATTCCTGTTCACTGATTTATAGATTGCACTTCTTTCCAGTCAACATCTTCTGTTCCTGGCCTGCTGCTGCACAAGTATCAGACTCTATTCCACAAGGGTAAAAAATGGAAAATCTTCTTTTCATTGTTTGATGATCAAAACAAAATATATCAGATGCTGACGATATGAAATATGTCAGAAACACTCAGCAGATTGTACAACATTTATAGCGTGAGAATTGGATTTATTGATTCAGGTCAGTCAGAACCAAGCAGTTTAATATTGATGAAAATGCTTTCTCCTAATTGGCTCCCAGTTCTGACAATGAATGGTGTCGGAGCTACCCTAAGCTTTACATTAAACCATTGCTGTTGCTGACTGATTCAAATGTTTCCTTACAGACAGAAAAAGAACAAACAGTGATTTAAGAGGACTGGTTATGGGATGAAAATTAATCTCCCTGAGGCCCAAGGGAATGAAGCTATCTTTTTACAATTTTGAGCCTCCTCTGTGTATTAACATTGGGATGCATCTTGGAGACTTGCAAAATCATGTCTGATCTCAATATGAAATGTTAGTGAAGGTGACCTGATTGCCATCTGGCAAAGGTAACAAAACATCAGAGAACTGAGTGAATGGTACAATGAGCAGCATACTTCTTTAAGTGTGACATTTAATTAGGAGCATTTTCTGTTTTTGGTTCAGCAGTTTAACCTTATCTCTTCATCGCTATTGAATGCTGGATAATTTAAGCATTAATAATGGACACATATTTAACATAGCATTGGGTTTGCTGTGAAAAGTAAGTTCAACCCAATCAGAAATTATGTGCAATTGCTCATGCCTGCTGTCTCAACTAGACCCATTGTATCCTAACCACAGCAAAAATTTGTGATACTGATCAGTTACTTCTCCTTGGCATGAACATCAATGAACTGTATCTAAGAATAACATGAGGCTTAATAGAATCATGAGAATATTCAAGCTTGGAGCAAGAAACGGACATTTGGCCCCTCAGACATGCTCTGTCGTTTAATGATAGTGGCTTTTCTGATTTCCACCGAAGTCTTCATCCCTGTCCACATCCAGTACTTTTCACACACCAGAGTCCATATACCATTCAGCAGAATCTATCTAGCATTCCCTTAAGATATTTGAAACTCTGATTTCAACACCCTTTGAAGAAAAGAGTTCCGAAGATTTGCAACTCCCCGAGAGACCTTTTTCTTCGTGCCTCTCTGACAGTCATGTCTTACACCGGTGACCCTTTAGTTTTAAACATGACAGACAGCTCATTCTCCCTCAAGAGGAGGCATTCTTTCCAAATTCAACAAGTCATGGCCCCTCAGTATCTTGCTTATTTTAAGTCAGAATCAGATTGTTTCTTAGAAAATCGAACAGTAAAGCACCAGGAACAGGCCCAACACCCTCAGTGTCCTGCCAAACTAATTAAAGTAATAATCAAATGCCTAACTAAACTAATCTCTTCCACTAATATCCATATTCATATCCTTCTATTTCTTGCACATAATGAACACCTCTACAGACTTGCTTCCACCACCACCTCAGGCAATACACTCCAGGCAACCACCACTCACTGTGTAAAAACTATATTCCACACATATTCTGGCAACGTAATTCCTCCCAGCTTATATGTATGCCCTATGGTATTAGATATTTCAACTCTGGGAAAATATATTTCTACTCTATCTCTGCCTCGCATAATCTCCTTCAAGTTGAAGTCTAATTGTCATCCAACCGGACACATGTACACAATGAAACAAAACAGCATTGCTTTGCAGCCAAGGTGCAAAACACAGTACATACAGTCACACACAGTACACAGGACATATAGTTACAATAACACATACAGTCACAGAATATTATTAGCACAAGTCCCTGAGTGGGATGGCCTGATGTATTGGAGACACTTTCTGCAGTTCCTCATGTCACGCTGGGATAGCCACAAGTTTTCTGCTCAAAGACATTGGTGTTCCCATACCAAACTGTAAGGTAACCAGTCAGCACATGGTTCCCTCCTTTATTCTTGAGTGATCCTACTTACTCCCTAGTCATCCTCTTGTTCTTGTTGTATGAAGAGAATACCTTTAATCCTACTTGCCAAATACCTTTCCTGGTCCCTCCTGGCTATCCTAGATCCACCCCTTTTGAGTTCTTTTCTGGCATATTTATAATTCACAAGGGTCCTCTTTGTTTTTTGCTTCCTAATCCTTATATATGTTTCCTTTCCCTCTTAACTAAATTTGCTAGCTCTCAACATCCAAGGTTTCCTTACCTTGGCATCCTTGCCCTTCCTCTGACTGAAACATATCTGTCCTGTACTCTGTTCAGTTGGTCTTTAAACACACTCCACATGTCAGGTGTGGACTTGCTCAAAAACAGCTGTTCCTGATTAACTCTCCCTAGTTCCTGCCTAATAGTCTTGTAATTTGCCCTGCTCCAATTTAGATCTCTTCCGCAAAGTTCATATTTAAGTTTGTCTATAGCTACTTAAAATGTAAGGAGTTGTTATCACTGTTACCTAACTGTTCTTCCAATGAAAAGCCATTCACCTGGTTAGGCTCATTACTTAACACCAGATCCAGTATGGTCCCTCCTCGTGCTTCAAATAAAATTAACAGTCGATGAAATATTGTTCTGCATGAATAGAGATGAAGAATTCTACAGCATGACAAACTGGCTCTTCAATCCTCCACCATCCCTTCTACTGCCCCCTGCCCCTACTGACCAACAAGGAACCACTTACACGAATCCCATGTTTGGTCTCCTCCCACTCCTATCTACTGCACCCATATACTACCACTCATTTACACAGAAGGGACAGTTTTCTGTGTCCATCTGACCTACCAAACTACAGGGCTTCGCATGTTGGAGAAAATTCGAGCACCCAGAGGAAATGGGTCACAGCAAGAACATGCAGACTCCACGTACATAGAGCCCAAGGTCAGGATTGAAGACTGATCTCATGAGCTATGAGGAAGCATGAGCTATGCCTCTGTTTTAAAGGGTGGATCAAAATTGTAAAGATAATGAAATGCCTTCAATTCATCATAAATCAAGCTACAACTAGAATGCATTACTAAATTTCTAAGCTGTGTTAGAGATGAAGGCTAACAATTGACAGACTGAAGTTCCCCAGCTCAGTAGAAGGAAAAGAGAAATTCCACAGAAATTTGCACTTACAAAGTACTAAGATTTCTGGAGGGAAATGATAGCGTAGCTATTCATTTTTTCTCAGGACAAAACTTTGTTCATAAACAATGACTAAGGAAAGTTAATTTATGTAAATAAAAGCTCTTCGTATCATGTGTAAAAGCCAAACTGCTGGTGCAGTCACAGTCAAATTGACACAGGAAGCCTTGTGTAGGTCGGGGAGTGAGAGATTTAAATAAAGGAGCTTTCGTGGAATTTCAGCAGTGTAGTCAAGTCCAATCAACGCAGGAGGTTTCATGCAGGTTGGGATGTGAGAGAGTTAAGTAAAGGAGCTTTTGCAAGATTTTGGAAGCACAATCACAGTTGAAACAGAGCAAAAGGCATCATGCATTAGCAAAGGCAAATAATTAAGGCAGGGACAAGCACAGAGGCCATATGTGACTGGAGCAGTGTTAGAGTGGGGAGGATTAGGCTTATCAGGCTCGGGTGACGTACATATCTGGTAAGCTTCTTCTTATTAATTCTTTATTCGCTGTCTGTTGGCACAAGTTAAAGCAGCGAGAATGGCTCCAGAGGCTGTGTGGTGTTCTCCATTTGAGATGTGAGAATTCTGGGATACCACCAGCCTCCCGGATAACCACATCCGCACCAGGTGCACCGAGCTACAGCTCCTCAGAGAATGTGTTAAGGAACTGGACCTTCAGCTCATACGGGAAACTGAGGAGATAATAGAAAAGAGCAAGAGGGGGTGTGCTTACTCCTCAGTTGCCGGAGGCAGGAAAATGAGTGACTGTCAGGAGAGAGAAGGGAAATGAACAGCCAGTACACAGTACCGTTGTGGCTTTTCCCCTCACTAATAAATATACCATTTTGATACTGTTGAGAGGGATGACCCACTGAGGAGGAGCCGCAGTGACCTAGTCTCTGGCATTCAGTCTGGTGCTGTGGCTCAGAAGGGAAAGGGGAAGAAGACAACTGCAGAAATGATAGGGGATCCCATAGTTTGAGGAGTAGACACGAGACTCTGTGGACATGATAGAGACATGATATGATGCTTCCCAGGTGCCAAGGTCTGGGACGTCTCAGATCGGGTACTTGACATTATTAAGGGGAGGGTGAGCAACTATATATGGGTATCAATGACATTGTTAAGAAAAGTAAGCAGGTCCTAAAGAGAGAATTTAAGAAGCTAGGAAGAATGCTGAAAAACAGGACCTCCAGTGTAATAATCTCTGGATAGCTGTCTGTGTCATGCACCAGTGAGGGTGAGAATAGGATGATTTGACAGATGAGTGCCTGGCTGAGAAATTGTTGCAGGGTCCAGGGTTCCAAATTTCTGGATCATTGGGATCTCTTCCGGGGAAGGTAGGCCCTGTACAGAAGGGGCAGATTACACATGAACCTGAGGGAGACCAATATTCTTGCGGACAGGTTTGCTAGAACTGTTGGCGAGATTTTAAAATAACTTGGTAGGGAGATGGGAATTGGAGTGATGGGGCTGACAATAGGGCTGCTGGTTTACAAGCAGAGGCAGTATGTAGTGAGACTGTCAGGAAGGATAGGCAGATGGACGTGCAAAACTGCAGTCAGTGGTATGAGTTACAGTGTAAAAGGGGACAAAATTGAAAATTGATACAAGACTGAAGGTGTTATATTTAAATTCACACAGTATATGGAATAAAATAGATTATCTTGTAGCACCATTAGAGATTGGCAGGTATGACACTTTGGGCATCATTGCGTTGTGGCTGAAACAAGATTATAGTTGGGAGTTTAACATCCAAGGGTTCACACCATATCAAAAGGACAGGCAGGAAAGCAGAGGGAATGGAATGGCTCTGTTGGTAAAAAATGAAATCAAATTCTTAGAAAGAAGTGACATAGAGTCGGAAGATATAGAATCTTTGTGGGTAGAGTTAAGAAACTCCAAGAGTAAAAAGACTCTGATGGAAGTTATATACAGGCCTCTGGACAGTAGCCAGGATGTGGGATATAAATTACACCGGGAGATAGAAAAGGCATGTCAAAAGGGCAATGTTATGATAGTCATGGGGGATTTCAATATAAATTACACCGGGAGATATCAAAAGAGCAATGTTACGATAGTCACCGGGGATTTCAATATGCAGGTAGATTGGGAAAATCAAATCGGTTCTGGATCCAAGGAGAGAGAATTTTTAGAATGCCCACAAGATAGATCTTTAGAGCAGCTTGTGATTGAGCCCATAAAGCAACTAACTATTCTGGATTGGGTGTTGTGTAATGAACCAGATTTGATTAGGGAGATTAAGCTAAAGGAACACTTAGGAAACAGCCATTGTGATATGATAGAATTCACCCTGCAACTTAAGAGGGAGAAGGTAAAGTCATATATATCAGTATTACAATGGAGTAAAGGGAATTACAGAAGTATGAGAGAGGAGCTAGTCAAAGTTGATTGGAAGGGGGCACTAACAGAGATGGTGACAGAACAAGTATGGCTGGAGGGCCAGGGAAAAATTCAGAAGGCACAAAATAGATACATCCCAAAGAAGAAGTATTCTAAAAGCAGGATGACACAATCGTAGCTGCCAAGGGAAGTCAAAGCCAACATAAACACAAAAGACAGGGCATATAATAGAACAAAGATTAGTGGGAAGTTAGAGGATTGAGAAATGTTTAAAAAAACAACAGAAGACCATAAAAAAAGCCAAGGGGGGAAAGATGAAATATGAAGGTAAGCTAGCCAACAATATCAAAGAGGATACCAAAAGTTCTTTTTAGATACATAAGGAGTAAATGAGAGGCCAGTGTAGATATTGGACTGCTGGAAAATGACTCTGAAGAGGTAGTAATGGGGTCAAGAAAATGGCGGACAAACTGAATAAATACCTTGCATCAGTCACTAGCAGTACGCTGGAAGTTTGAGAGTATCAAAGGGCAGAAGTAAGTGCAGTTGCAATTACAAGGGAGAAGGTGCTTGGGAAACTGAAAGTATTGTGTGTTTATTATATCAGTTATATTTAAGTAATCTTGTATATATTAGTTGATTAAGCATTCTTGATAGTTTAAATAATTAATTACGGGTTATATATAAAAATATGTTCATTGCTTATGGCATCACACTATCAAGTGATACATGCACATCTTATTTAAAGTAAATACAAAGTCACACTTGCATTTCAGACTCCTTGTCTTCCTTTGAACTAATTTAATGTTTTAAAGTTACAAAACTTAATATTGATGATGAGGTGTTTTTACAATGAACCCAAGACAGCATTTCACCTGCTGGAGCACAGCAAGAGGTTCAACTAAAATGCAGTGGGAGCAATGATGAGTAAAACGAAACACACGGCACATGTAGAGATGGGTTGAGTTTTAAATAGAAAATAGTGTTCTTCAGAAGGGAAGACACAATCAAGTTTTTTTTAAAGAAAACTCAGAAAATGAAAGGATTCTGGGTTCATAAAGAGCGAGTACAGGGTGATCATAATCACAAAAAAAATCAGAAATGGTTGGCTACATTGGAAAGATTGACGATTATACAACAGGTAATTGACTCATGTGTTCTGAATTACTGGAACAGTATTTTGAAGCAAATGAAATAGCCAATGAGAACCGAGTGCCAATTTTGCTGAGTGTATTAGGCTTAAAGGCATGCAGTTTGCTTTGAAGTTTGACTGCTCCAAACAAGCCAGCAGGAATGAGCTTTGATGATATTGCAAAGTAATGAAGGAACATTTAGAACCAAAGCTATTGTTGATTGCAAAATGTTTTAGGTTTCATAAGCAGAATCAAAAAGAAAGAGAGTCCATTTCAATGTATGTGGCTGAATTGAAGAAGTTGTGTCAGCATTGCCAGTTTGGTGATGGACTTAATGATACACTAATAGATCATTTTGTTTGTGAAATCTTAAAAGAAAGCAATCAAGAATGGCTTCTAACTGAAGCACAACTTACATTTAAAAGCACAGTGAAAATCACTGTTGCAATGGAAACTGCAGACAGAAATGCAATTGACTTGGAGTCAAGAATGAATGTGAGGGTGAACAAAATTGCATCATTTAAACAGAAGCAAGCCTGGCCAAACAAATTGTGTTACTGTTGTGGCAGGGGCTCACATACATCAATCAAATGCAGATGTAAAGGTGAAACTTGCAGAAAATATAATGAAGTAGGACATATACAAAGAGCATGTTAGGCAGATAAGAATAAGTAGACTGCGAAGGGAAGAGAAAAAGCTAAAAAGTCAAGTTGCAGTTTCGAAAAGAGCACTAAACTGCATGCTGTTGATGAAAAATCTGTTAATGATGAGAGTGACATAGGATTATGTAGATTTTCAGTGTGAAAAATAATAATAGACAAGCAACATGGCTTACACCAGAAGTGAACGGCAAATTAATTAAAATGGATTAGACACTAGTTCAGCTGTTTCAGTCACTCCACAAAATGAATAAGAACAGTATTTAAAACATACCAAACTGAAGCTTGCAGATATCCAAATAAGAACTTATACTGGAGAAAAGATAACTCCTGTGGGAATGACATCCGTAACAGTGAAATACAACAATCAACAAGGCAAATTGAGCTTGTATGTGGTAAAAACAGAAAGATCAGCATTGTGGGGATATGAGTGGCTGAGACAACTACAACTTGATTGAAGATCCATCCACCATTTGCATGCCACATCCCCTGCAATGAAACCAATTGAAAACGAATTAAGGAAGGTATTGGATGATACCACAACTGTCTCCATGCCAAACATAATGAACTGCTGCCCATCAGAGGACAAACAGATGTTGGAGCCAACCTGTGCCTCAGGGTGGAAAGTATATTGGACCAAGGAGGAAACATGCTGCTCAGAGGAAGCATAAAGGTGACAAAAGCAGTAATCGGACTGCAACAAGTTTTGTAGGCGACATATCTGAGGAAGCTTCTGTTATGTTAATCAGGCAATTACTTACGAAATGTGGCTTGGTTTAAAGCTGGAAGACAGTTCAAGGATCTGCAGGAAAGTTGCAAGCATTCAGCTTTTGTGAGTATAAAGCAGGGGTCCCCAACCTTTTTTGCACTGCAGACTGGTTTATTATTGACGATATTCTTGTGGACCGGCCGACCGGGGGTGGGGGCGGGTGTGGTGGTGGTGGTTGGGTCGCCAACGGACAACAGTAGCAGTCAAATACGTTGTGTTTACCCCGAGAAAGACTACAATGACCATGAAGCCTTGCATGGGCACCAGTGCACATGCGTGACTTGCACATGCGTGTACATGCCGATTTTTTTCTACAAATCACTTTTGGCGATTCTGTTCGGAGTGGGGTGGGGTGTTAATCACGACCGGAATATAGATGTTAAGTGGCTAATGAACTCAATTTCGTTTCTAAAAGGGTTTATCTAACAAATTTAATATTAAACACACAGCGCATATTTTCCTCGCATGAAGTCAATTATCAGGGGAGGACGGGGAGCTTGAAGTAAGTGTTGAACGAACTTCCAGTAGAAGTGGTAGAGGCAGGTTCAATATTACCATTTAAGGGAAAATTGGATAGGTATATGGACAGGAAAGGAATGTTGTTATGGGCTGAGTGCAGGTCAGTGGGACTAGGTGAGAGTAGCGATAGGCACGGACTAGATGGTCTGTTTCCGTGCTGTAATTGTTATATGGTTATGTAAGTCACTTATAAGTCAATAGCATCATAACATTTTAAGTAACATTTGGATATTAAACACAGAGCACATATTTTCTCCGTATGAACATATAAAATCATTGCAACACACCAATATTGCTGAATCAGTGGGAGCCCTGGGCTTGTTTCCCTGCAACAAGACGGTCCCATCGAGGGGTGATGGGAGACAGCGATACTCGAAGGGGGTTCCTTATGTCCTTTCGTTGCATTCATTGCAGAGATATATTGGAAATGGAAGCAACGTTTTCAGTGCTTCCGTGGCTATCTCAGGATATTCAGCCTTGACCTTGATCCAGAATGCCGGCCCGCCGTCATTTGCAAATTCGAGGAGTTCATCTTCTTCCCGAGCTGACATGGATGACGCATGCGTAATGACCTTGTGTGCGTTCAAGCTCAACAGTGGGCGTGACAGGGAATGAGGAAAGGTTTCCTCACGGCCCGGTCGCACATGCTTTGCGGCCCGGTAGCGGTCCACAGCCCGGTGGCTGGTATAAAGAACCAGAACCTATTCTGTGTGCATTAAAGTTATTGCATGAACTACAAGTGGGAGACAAAAAGCTGCTTGTAACAGTAGATGTAAAGACCAAAGCCCAGCTGGATGAATAGAAGGTGAAAAAGAAAGGAGTCAATGGAGATATAAAAACAGGGGATTCATCAGATGATGTTGTGGATACGGAAACTAAGAGGGGAGATCAGATCGTAAAGGGAGCAATAGAGGGAATAACAAGAGAATACTCCAGTGAACTAAACGCACCTTCCCAAGACTAGGAGAAGAAAAAGGAGGGAAGAGGTAGAGAGAAAGGATGTGAATGTGAAAGAGAATGGTGTGAAAGAGAAAAGGAATGTGAGAAAGAAAAAGAAAGAGATCGAAGTAGATCCAGAGAGAGAAAAGAAGAGGAAAGGTGTCCAGAGCTGTCAGAACCACTTCCTGCAGTTTCAGAATCAACTCCTACAATGACCACAGGGGAGACCCCAGAATCCAAGGTTGTTTCACAGCTACAAGTCTCACCTGCCAAACAGAGTGAATCCCCCCTGTCAGGAAAGATGTTATCCCACGGGAGCTAGAAATCCTCCACAGAGATTAAATCTTTCAACCTGAATGGGACAATTTAAAATTTACTATGCTGCGGATATCTGTATATAGTAGTTGGATTATATAATGAACTATGTATATTGTTGAGATGCACTCCTTATTGGGTTGGAGCTTATAGCTAAGCAGAGAGGAGAGCTATGTATTTAATATTTCAGATATATTAGCGTAATCCACAACCTGGATCAACACGCTGACACTGTGTGAAGACTTGCATGCTTCAAGGACTCCATCAGCCGATGCCAGCTCACGGCCACCTATGTTGGGATGGCTGTGGATAAGATGGCAGACGAGGATTGATCCGACCCCAGTTCCCAAATGGACAGACTGCAGACTGCCCCCCAGGCCATGCTTCCTCATGAATCAAGCCAACTTTTCAATATATGCATTTAAGATGGAGGTTTACAGGTTATTGATTAGTCAAGACGTGAAAGGTTTCAGGAAGAAGGCAGGAAAACGGGGTTGAGGGGGAAATGGATCAGCCATGATGAAATGGCAGTGCAGACTCGATGGGCCAAGTGGCTTAATGCTTCTCTTATGTCTTATGGTCTCATGCTGATGGAACTCTGCAGGTCAAGCAGCATTTGTGGAGGGCAGTACTTCCAGCTGAGACATTTCATCTGGACTCCTGTCTAATCCAGTCAAAATTAAAGGTTTCAGCCCAAAGCATAGTCTGGGTTTGACAAGAATGCTAATTTTCAAATTAGGTGTAATATACCAGAGTGTATTCAGCTGATACCTCATTCCCTTTCCAAGCATGAATTCCTTTTTCTCTATGTCAATACAAGTCAGGTTGTAAAGCGTTTCCATTTTAGGAAGTCCATAGTTCCATTCTTGTGTGCAAAATGAAACATAAATTCTGGTGCATTAGAATGACACTTGAGCTCCCAGAATGATGCTGTTTGTTTCTGAACTCAGAACTACACAAATTTATTCTGTCCACCTGCCTGGTGCACACCAGCAAAACCTGATTTGAGGTGATTATTGATCACAATAGGAAGAAATCAAGGATCCATGAGGGGACCAGAGGTGGAAAGGCTTGGTAACTTTAACTTCTTTGGTATTATCATTTCAGAAGATCTGTACTGGGACCAACATGTAAGCTCTATTACAAACAAGACATGGTAGCGCCTCCACTTTCTTAGAAGTTTGTGCTGTTTTCTTGGAGTGCTGCCGCAAGAAAATAGCATTCATCATCAAGGACCTCCACCATCCACACCATGCTCTGCCCTTGCTGCTGCCATCAGGAAGGTGGGTCAAGGACACGACCCACCCAGCCAACACACTTTTTGTCCCTCTTCCCTCCAGGAGAAGGCTCAGGAGAAGACTCATAGGGCCAGATTTGGGAACAGCTTCTTTCCAACTGTGAATAAGACTGCTGAACGGATCCTGACCCGGATCTGGGCCGTACCCTCCAAATATCCAGACCTGCACCTCAGTTTTTTTGCACTACCTTACTTTCCATTTTCCTATTTTCTATTTATGATTTATAATTTAAATTTTTAATATTTACTAATTTTTACTATTTTTAATATGTAATATTTGTAATCCAGGGAGTGGGAAGTGCAGAATCAAATATCACTGTGATGATTGTACATTCTAGTACCAATTGTTTGGCGACAATAAAGTATAAAGTATAAAGTATTAGATCCCACACCATCATGACCAGAAACAATGATTACCCTTCAACTATTAGGCTCCTGAACCAGTGTGGATAATTTCAGTCACCTCAACACTAAATTTATTTCACAAGCTTTGGATTCACTTTCAAGAACTCTACAATTCATGTTCTGTATATTATCTAATTATGATTATGATTATTATTATTTGTTTTTGTAATTGCAATAGTTTGTCTTTTGCACATTGGTTGTTTGTCAGTCCTTATGAGTAGTTTTTCACTGGTTCCCTTGATACTGAACCTGATCAATTTACAAGATTTAAATGTGCATTAAATCTGCTCTGAAGTTGCTGACTTCCAACTGAAGTCATTATCTTCTCTATCCATTATAACTGAACTCTCCAATAGTTTGAGGAATCTGAACATATATAGCCTGTGCAGTGTAATTTCTATATTCAGGTGGTATTTTTGTGTATATGTTTGACTCAAATATGAAATTCCTTGGGACTGAAAATGCAGGTGAGTAAAAAGTTCTGTAATGCCTTAATAAAATTATGCCAATGTTAATGGAAATAACATCCAATAATGTCGAAAACCTGCCAGTGCAACACCAATAAATAACAAGCAGGATTTCCCGGTGGCCAAACATTTTAATTTCAATTCTCATTCCCATTCGAACATGACAGTCCATGCCCCCTTCTTGAGCCAAGATGAGGCCACCTTCAAGATGGAGGATATTCCATCTAGCTAACCTCCAAACTGATGGCATGAATATCAATTTCCCTTCAGGTAAACAAATTCCACCCCACCCCTCCCTTCTCTATTCACCACTCTGACTTCTTACTTCTTCTCACCTGCCTATTACTTCCCCCTGGATCCCCTCCTTCTTCCTTTTCTCCTATGGTCCACTCTTCTCTCCAGTCAGATTCTTTCTTCTCCAGCCTTTCTGCTTTCCTTCCCACCTGGCTTCACATGTCACCTTCCAGCTAGCCTCTTTCCCCTGCCTCCACCTTTTTATTCCATCATCTTCCCCCTTCCTTCTTAGTCTAGAAGAAGGGTCTCGGCCCAAAACATCAATTGTTTGTTTTTTCCATAGATGCTGTCTGACCTGTTGAGTTCCTCCAGCATTTTGTGTGCATTGCTTTGGATCTCCAGCATCTGCAGACTTTCTTGTGTTTATTAAGTATCAAGTGTGTTGGATTTTTGGAGAGTTGTTACAGCTTTTTTTAAAGATTTCATTGCATAGTATAAAAAGAAAGTTTGGATGGAATAGAATTTTGAGGTCACAAACAAGAGAAAATCTGCAGATGCTGGAAATCCAGCCAACACTGACAAAATGCTGGAGGAACTCAGGAGGCCAGGCGGCATCTATGGAAAAGGGTACTGTCGACATTTCAGGCCAAGACCCTTCATCAGGACTTTTGAGGTCCCCAGTTTTCAAAAGCAAGATTAAAAAATAATCAACTCTTAAAACTAGACAGTTGAATATGAGAACAATTGTTAAAAGCTTCATTACATAAAGGGGTCCCCTTTCTCTCATTTCTAGTAGCCACATCCTCTCTCCCTTAGATTTTTTTCCTGTTATCCCACTGTTCCCAGTAGCTTATCACTTTCCCTTCCCCCAGCCATTCCATCCATCCATCACCCTCACACTCTTCCCAGTGGTTCCTCTCTGAACCTCCTTCCTTTTATTCCATGATCCCGCTCTCCACTCTTAGCAGATCCTATTATTTTCAGCCCATTGTCTCCTCCACCTATTACCTCCCAAATTCTTGCTTCATTCCCACTCTCTTCTCTCCCTCACCTGCCTACACCCCCTCACCTGGACCCATGTATCACCTACCAGCTCTTGCTGTGCCCCTCCCTCCCAACTTTTTATACTAGCTCTCCACCCTCTATCTTTCCAATCCTAATAAGGGTCTCGATTCAGAGCAGCAACTGTCTATTTCACTCCAAAAGTAATGCCTGACCTACTAGATTCCTTCAGAGCCTTTGTGTGTTACCATGAAATGGTTTGGAATCTACTGCAGATTGTCTAAAAAAATGGATTCAGTGTTGACCTTGCAGAAGAAGCTGGAGAGTGGTAGTAGATGTGGTGTCTCTGACCGGAGGCCTGTGGCTAGTTGTGTGCTGCAGGAATTGGTGCTGGGTCTGTTGATGTTTTTCATCTATATTATTGATTTAGATGATAAGGTGGTAAACTGGATCAGAAGATTTGCAGATGACACCAACATTAGGGTGTAGGGAAAAATAAGGAAGGCTACCTGTGTTGAAGCTTGAAGGCATATCGAGAAGAATGAGAAACATTAGCTTACCACGGACACAGTTCCAGAGAATGTGTATTGTAACTTTGATTTGGATCACTTCTGAGCCATAGCAGGAGCAACTAACTTTAACTGGAGATATCCAAAGCTGCAGAGAAGATGGGTGTGTATCACTATCAATGCAGTTAGTTCTTTAGCACATCAAGATTATCATACAAACGTTTGTAAATTGTGCCAAGTAAGAGCATCGCTGTGTAAGACTAAAAGTAAAAGAGAAAGTGGAATTAACATACTCTTTTGTTTTATTTTGCCACCAAGAATTCAACGTCTTCGTTAAAAACAGCTATCCAACAAACCGACGTTTCATAAAAGAAGAAAGCTGATAACTAAATAGTTCAGTGTTGTTAAATCTATCCATGATAGGTTGTGGCAGGAATTTTATTCATATTTCAGATGGAATACAAGTTAGCTCAGAGACCAGAGCCAAAATTTTAGATTATGCAACATTCAACGTTGAGTTTTCAGCAGCATTTGAAGATGTCAGCCAGGTCACTGTAGATCAAACCAAATTCCAAATGCATTCATTAGGTCCAGGAAAGACTACTCCATGAGTCAAACACAAAAGCTGTTGAATAGGTAGGAAAATACACTCTTCCAGCTAAATATTTTATTAGGATTGGGTTTAGTTGCGTAATTAAGTTAGCAAAGATTTGGTACTGCTAAGTGAGCAAAAACAATGGTGATCATCATTCACACCAACAGCTGGCACTTACAATGTATTCAGCTCTCAACCTCTCAGTTCATTAAATGATAAGACTAAAATGCTGACTGAAATATATGACACAAGTAATCTGCTTGCTCCATGAGCTTTGTTAGTTTTTTTTCAGTGGAAGAATATTAAGTGATAGCTAATGTCTGTGAAAGTAGTCTACCACTAAATCTGAAAGCCATCAGTTTAAGAACATCGTAGGGATTTGAATGTACATCTGGATTACAACCATCATCAAAGTAGATTAACTGGAACCTTGCTGTGTGAATATTCACTGCTAGACTTGCCTACAAACATAACAAATGCTATTTAAAAGTAATTGATTGATCAGGAAGTACTCTGAAACATCTGTGAGGTTTGAAATGGGTTACAGAAATTCATCATTGTTTTTAATCAAAGACTTTTGAATCCTAGGGGATGGAAAGTAGAAACCCAAAGAATACAATCTTCACGGTTCCTCTTAAGCTGCACATGTGCACGGCTGCGCAGTAAACTGAAATACTATCTTCACATAGTCGTTTGTTGCTACACAGCTGGAATTTTCTTTTATATAATGTTTTATTAAAGTGCCGTGCAGTTATCAAGCAATGAAAAATATCCTGCTCAAAGCAGTGACTGGTCCATGCAGCCATAAAAAAATAGAGGGGATGTTGACAAAAAGATAACAATATAATTCAAAATACTGATCATAGTGGACAAATGAGAACTGGAAAACCACAATTCTGTTGTTTTACAATAACCTTTTCCTGTATTATATGTTTCTGAGTGGGCAAATTAATTTCAGCATGTGTTATTCACACAAAGAAATGTGTTTCAGTAACAATTTTCAGAGAGTGGAACAAATTATGATTGTTGCTGGTAATACATGCGATTGTAAAAGCTTAATGTGAATTTAATACCTGCACACAAAGTACAGTCAGTAGCCTAATTAACCTTGTGAGTCTATAATGCAACATAAATCAAATCAGCTATCAAACGTGAATAATATGAGTATGTCACCAGTTTTTATCTATCTTTAAGCCATATCATGTTTCTGGCTGACATTTTTTATTGTTTATCAAAAAAGTAAATGAGGATGAGAGTTAGGTACTAATATGATTAACAGAAGAAACTTGCAAAATTCATATTTAATTGACTTGTAATTTTATAATGCTCTGCAATCTTCCTCTTAATAAAAGATTAAATTTATGTTCAATGCAAAGTAGAAATTTTTGCTTGTAGAAATCTATTGCTGTAAAAGTACTCCTTGAATATGCTTTACAGACTGAATTGCTTTGTTACTCAAGATGAAACACAGAATTCAGAACATAATGTAGAGCAGAACAACACAGGCATTTGTATTATCATTCACATTATGTGGTGAAAAATGGAGAAGATGAGGCATTGAACTTTTTTAGCACTGATATAAATTTCGGATTCTGATGGTGCTAGAGCTGTACAACAACCTCCACAGACGTTGTATCATATCACCTTATCAAGATATGCTCCTTCCATCCCTTTTGTTTCTTGCAATTGTCCAATTTCCACTTAAATACATCGATGCAATTGAACTCAACTAATCCATGAGTTTTCATCTTCAGTCTGGGTTGATTTTCCCCTGGATCATTTAAAGGATTGATTACTCTTTTTAATTTTGGTTCCTGGTTACAGACTTTCATATCCATTTTATCGGCACTCCCCCTTTATAATTTTATAGATGTCTATCATATTACGTCAGAGAGAAATGGAAGTGTTTCTAGTCTGATAGCATCAGCATATTTGTAAGAATAGGGGTTTCAGTGGATTTAATAATTTAATGGAATTGTCTTGAGTATTAGCACTATTTGTTATCTCTTTATAACACAGATTATCAATTGAGGTGACACTGAAGTTGTATAGAGTGGCAATATGTGTGGGAATAATTTGATGATATTTCTCTGCACAGTGTTAAAAGTAACCCTTCAAAGTGTTATACCTTGCATTCCTTCTAAGGTAAAGCTCTGATAAACTTGAGCCCTTAGTGGCACGACACTGGCAGATTTTACAGAGGGTTGAATACCATTTCTATTAATTTGCAACTCACTTTTCTTTTAATGATTATCACAGTATGTTTTCCAGTGGATCAGGTAATTTAAAAGGGGGAGCAGGAAATGGGGTCCTTGTGAGTGAAAAGGGATTACAGGAACAATGACACATGAGTGAAAAGAGAGTGCTGGAACCAGGGACCCTGAGAATGGATAAAAACCTTGGCAAACAATCTTGGATGCCTCACCATTGATAGCTCATTATTAATTTATTATCAAGAAAATGCTATAAAATTATAGGAAATGCAGCAGAAATTACAGGGATATTCTCTGGAGGTCTAACTTATTACCTCATGACTTTTTCTATTCCAGCATCACAAGCCTTGCACTGTTAACTCTACTTCAATTGACAATAATTTCTATTTTATAGCAGTGTTCACCACTTTGCAAAATTTGCATCATATCCTTCAAATCTCTTACATTAGAGATATTATCATGCTTCACCATTTTGTGACTTTTTCTCCAAGATGGTTTGGAAATAAAAGTTACTTCTCATTCATTTTAAAGCAAGGTGTTTCTGCTCATTTTAGAAATGTGCAAAGGGTATATAACCTGTTAGACACAATTGATATCACCATGCTTAATATCTCTTCCATTCCCTAGCAACCCATTAATCTATCTGGACAATCAGCAATTTACTAGGTTATCATTGTAAAAGTACATTTAGTTCTGCCTGTCTGTGGAGAAGGAAATAAAAAAAACTGATATGAATTTCCATGGGAATTTTCCAAATATTCTAACTGTAGAGCAAGTTTAATTAAAATTCAGGACAAGAAACATAAACACGGGGGGGAAGAAAGGAAAAGCTTCAGCCCCCTTCCTTTTCAGTCCTGATGAAGGGTCTCAGTCTGAAACAGCAACTGATTATTCCCTTCCATAGATTCTGCCTGACTTGCTGAGTTATTCTAGCGTATTGTGTGTGTTGCTCAAGATTTTCAGCATCAGCAGAATCTCTAGTGTTTAAGAGTACAAATGACTCAAATTCATGTATTTATCACACGTACATCGAAACATACAGTGAAACGTGTTGTTTGCATTTTTAAAAAACCACAATCAGCACTTATTGCATCCCACAGTCCCAGGGAAACATTGGATTGTGTAAAGGGAGAGAGAGTGAGAGCGGACAGTCAACACTTTTTGAGTGCCAGATTTTCTGAGGAGAACTTGGATAGTGCGTAATTAGGCACTTGGCAATGACCAATAAAAAGAAGCTAGGTTTAAGCAGAGCAGCCATTGTGTGAGTGGACCAGTGTTACAGTGGGAAGTTGAGGATTTTGTTCATCAAAGCTTAGGAGATGAACAGGCCACAGGTAGATACTTCTTCTGTTATTTGTTCATTATTTCTTTCTTATTACACATTTAGAGCACTGGAGATGCCATACAGGATACGAGAATGCTCTTCTTGTGGGATGAGGGGAGACAGGGAGACCTCCAGTGTCCCTGACCACCACACCTTAAAGAAGTGCATCCAGCTGCAGCTTCTAACAGACCACGTTAAGGAGTTGGAGCTGGAACTGGATGAACTCCAGAACATTCGGGAGGCTGTGGGGTTGATAGACAGGACCTATAGGGAACTAGTTACACTCAAGGTGAAGGACTGAGTGACTGTCAGGATGGGGAAAGGGGATAGGCAGCCAGTGCAGAGTACCCCTCTGGTCATTGCCCTCAACAACAGGTATACTGTTTTGGATACTGTTGGGAAGGATGATCTAGCAGAGGACAGCACAGCAGTCTGGTCTCTGGCACTGAGTCTGACTCTGTGGCTCAAAAGGGAGGCAAGCTGTGCTGGTAGGAGATTTATTGGTTAGGAGAACAGAAAGGAGGTTCTGTGGATGAGAACAAGATTAGTTGCCTTCTAGGTGCTGGGGTCAACGTTCTCAGGTAGGAGGGTGAGCAGCCAGAGGCTGTGCTCCACATTGGTACCAATGCATGGGTAGGAGGGCTGACAAGAGTGTCCAGGGACTCAGTTAAAGGGCTGGATCTCCAGGGTTGCTACCCATGCCACGTGCTACTGAGGGCAGAATCAGGAAGACCATACGGTTTAATTCGTGGCTAAGGATTTGGTGCAGCGGGGAGGGGTTCAAGTATTTGGATCTTTGGGCTCTCTTCCAAGGAAGGTGGGACCTATACAGAAGGGACGGTTTGCACCTGAACTGGAGGGGAACTAATATCCTAGCGGGATGGTTTGCTGGTGCTGCAAAGGAGGCTTGAACTAGAGCTGCAGGGGGATGGCAACCTGAACGCCAGAACAGATAGTAGTGTGGTTGTGGAAAAAGATGTTGTTAAGCCTACATACAAAGTCAGAAATCAAAAGGTGAGGTGAACGGTCTGAGCAATGTACTGTTCAGTGCAAGGAGCATTGTAGGAAAGGCAGATGTGCTGACAGCATGGGTCAGCACACGGAATTATGACATTATTGCCATTAGTGAGACTTAGCTGGAGGAGGGACAGGACCTGCAGCTCAATGTTCCTGGGTTCTGTTGCTTTAGGTGTGAAAGGTCAAGAGGGATTAAAGGGGAAGGATGGCATTACCAAAAAGGGAAAATGTCACAGTAGTGCTCAATCAGGACAGACTGGAGAGCTCTTCTAGTGAGCCTTTATGGATAGAAATGAGGAATAAGAAAGGCATGACCATGTTCATGGAACTATATTATATACCACCCAACAGTCTGTCGGATTTTGAGGAACAAATTTGTAGAGACATTGCAGACTGTTACAAGAAACGTAAGGTTGTGATAGTAGGTCATTTTTAACTTCCCACATTTTGACTGGGACTCCCATACTATAAAAGGGCTGGATAGGAAAGAGTTTGTCAAATGTGTTCAGGAAAGTTTCCTGATTCGGTACATAGAAGTCCCAACTAGAGAGTGGGTGATACTAGATCTCCTATTAGGGAATGAGACAGGGCAGGTGATAGAAGTTTGTCTAGTGGAACACTGCATCTAGTGATCATAATGCCAGTAATTTCAAGGTAATTACACCCTATCCTCATTATATGCGGGGGATATGATCCTGAAGTCAGTGCAAATTGTGAAAACGCAAAACATGATTAACTATTTAAATGGAGAAAATAGGGATGCGTTCTGGAGGCTTCCTAAATATGTTTTATCTGTAATTTATTCACACTTTCATACCAATACAACACAAAAGCAGTACCACAAGGCAACATTCGTATTATATTTCATCAATTTAAGGTCATATTCAATGTAATAAATCATAGAAAGTTAACATCCTAGGGTGTACAGTACTCACCAACAGTGGTAGGTGTGTTCGCCCCGGGAAATGAGTGGTTGTTGTGGCATCAGGCAGCTTTATGTGGATAAGGTGGATGGTTATGTGTCGTCAGGATCATCAAGGACCAGCGAGGGGTGAAGGAAGACTTACAGAACTGTCAGTACTGCTGGCAGCAGGAGATGACACCAGTTTGAAGAAAGTGGTGAGGGTTATTTGCTTGGCAGCATTTTGTTTTTCAGCATAAATTTGCTTGTAGGGAAGAAGGCTTGACTGCAGGGAACAACTGAAATGCTGACTCCATTCTAAACTTGGGTCCATGTCCATCACCATTTATGCAAAGTGTCCACAGCCTTAAAAAATTCTGCCAATTGCTTCACCGTAAAATCCTTCAGCTGCAACACGACACTTTCTTCTTCATCGTTGTTAACTTTAAAGGCAAGATTCTGTTCCCGGCAGTAGTGTTCAGCCTCAACAGCAAAATGATTAGCAAACCAATCTTCAAAGATTTGACCAGTGACCCATGCTTTCTTGTTAGCTGCCCAGTGGACAGGAAGCATATTCTTACTCAAACCCTTAAGAGCACAGGGGTTTAGTGGATGGTAAACTAAGAGAGGTTTCATCTTACAGTCTCCTTCAGCATTGGAACACATAAGCAATCTATCCTTTGCTGCCATGAAACCTGACACAGTTTTTTCAACCTTACTTATTTAAGTGCATTTCGGCATACGCTTCCAAAAAAGCCCGGTCTGGTCTGCATTAAACACCTGCTTTGTTGTGATGCCCAGCTCAGCTATCATAGCCCACAACTGCACAGGGTAGTGTTCAGCAGCTTCGTGGTCAGCACTAGCTTTCTCACCACGCACAGCTAAGTTGTGAAGCCTGTGATGATTAACAAATTTAGAAAACCATCCCCTACTTGCATTAAAGCTAACAATATCACTTGACACTTCCTCACTAGCCTCTGAACAAAGGCGACCATAAATTTCCAAAGCTTTCACACGAAGATGATCAGAACTAAGTGTTGTTTTTTACTTTATGTAGCCCCCCTGGCCAGCCTCAGGGTCACTCGGCTCGCTGTCGTCCTAGAGAAAGAGCCCTCGGCCCCGCCAAATTGGGTTATTAGTTTGTGTGGATGCTGTGTGATGTACCCCACCCCACCCAAATAACAGACAATACACCAGATACGATTAAATGGTTTACAGTTTATCGATATTACTGGAACTATATAATTAATAGAGAATAAAATATAAAAGGAAAATAAAAGGTGCCACACTTATCACAGTTCAATCTCTTCGTGCACAAACGGTTGGAGCTCAGGACCCTTCTTCTTCACCCTGCGGCCCTTCGGACCACCTCGACCACCTCGACCGGCCACCTGGGACCAACAACGGTGGTCGACCAGACGGTCCACGAGTTCGTCTCCGTCTCCTCTCCTCGCCAAACGCCCCATTCGGGGTCCGACCCCGTTAGCGGACTCACAGCACCTGGTCTGTCCTCTGTCTCTCTCTCCCGCCTTTTGCCCCAAAACCCCACGCATACAGTATCTTCAGATACACCAAAAACATAACAACTATCCCAATTGGTTCGTAACATATTCTTATCACAGTCTAACCCAAAACAAGCTGCTAGCGCAAGAGCTTTCTCAGCGTTTAACATAAGAAGCATTCCCAAGTATAACATTACAAAGAAGCCATTTTAATTAGCCTACGCAGTAACATAAAAGACAAAACCCCCTTACATTTATTTCATGCTCCAAGTACAAACTCAACATTTTCTCCATTTTTGTCATAATCGAGTTACGCGCTTTGGTAGACAACAGTCTTTGAAGACACTTGTGATGAATCAATCACTGCACTTTTTATTTTCTCAGCATTTTTCTCTATGTTTCTGATCGTGGACTCACCCAGGCCGAAGTAACGTCCCAGGGCTGAGTTACCTTCACCTGACGCCGCTCTGTTTATAATTTCCAACTTTATTCCAAGTGTTAAAGTGGTTCCCTGCCGCTTGGCTGATGGCCCAGGACATGACATTGGACGCTTAGGAGGCATAGTTAAATATTTCAAGCACAAAATCAGTGCACCGTAGGTAAAAAGAACAGCTTAAGAGTGTAAGATCACACATCCGCACGTTGCCAAAACCAATGCGAGACTGGCGGGATTGAAACTGTGAGTTTTGGATGCATATAACGAGAAGTTGGTAGAAATAGGTTCCTTGCATAACTGTGAATCCGCATAGTCTGAAGACGCATATAACGAGGATAGGGTGTATAAAAAGGATGGGTCCTTGGGTTGTGATTCCAAATTGGGGAAAGACCAATTTTGATGGTGTGCACTTGGTTCACAGAACAATACAAACAACAACAGAACAATAGCAACTAATCCACAACAGCAAAACAAGCCCCTCACCTCACTCTCACACATGCACCTACACACACACACACACACACACACGCACGCGCACACACACACCGCATACACACGCACACACACACAGTCCTCTAACCCAGGAGAGGCTGCCTCCGACTGTTAGCCTCCAGTGGACCCATGGATTTGCAGACACTGGGCCTTTGATTTCCCCAGTGGTCTTAAATATCTAGGCCTTCAGCCATTGGGCCCCAAATTCTAGACTTCAAATCAATCGATTTTTGGACTTTGATCTTCAGTGTCAACCCTCGGACTCACCGTTGAGGACGAATGAGGATCCTGGATGAGGACTGCAAATGCCCTGCCTGGAACTACGGATTGGCCAATGGTAGGAGCTCAAAGAGTACACCTCAAACTCTGGTCTCTCTAAATGGTGTACCTAGGGGTCACCAGTGCTCGTGTCTCCTGCCCCAATGGAACTTCAATCCCAGAACCCGCAAACAACTTGCTGACCTATGGTGACGGAGCATTAGTGCTCATTTTTCCTAGTCTACCGACCCAACACCTGACCATGGAGGTCCTCCTTCACACATCCATGTCACTCACCTTCAAACACAGAACGCGAAACATGGAATGGAGGTCTAGATTCCAGTCGGACCTCTAATTCCCTCTCATCCCTGTCTCTAAACCCTAACCGGATCCCGAACTCCACACTTTCACCCCAAAGCCATCCCTATGATCCTAAAAATTAATTAAGACTGAGCCATGACCTTGACAGAGACTGCACTTCAGCCCCATCTTAAATGGCCATCTTTCAACACATTTCTGAAAAATCTTTATACCGGCTCAGATAGTTAGAAGTTCTGGAGGAATATCATTAATGTGCATTATATCTTTGCTTCAGTTAGCCCAAAGAATAATCATGTTACTTTTAAATTTGACATTATCAGAGCAGTTAACTAAAAAATGATGAATGGAGTAGAGATAAAAAAACATCTTCAAGAAGGCAGAGAGGCAAAAAGGAGCCCAGAGCTTGTCAGCTGAAAAAGTAGTCACCAAAGTGAAGCAAAGAAAATTCAACAAGTACAAGAAACCAGAACTATGAGAGGATTATCGAACAGAGAGAGGTCATTTAGATGTCGGGGTAGTGTATGGATATTGAGGTTAGGAAGGGTAACTTCAGCAGGTGAATCTTAAAATTAGGACATCTGTGTGAGAGAAGCAATTAACTCTATTCTGACGAAGAACATCAATTCCACAGATGCCTTGATGACTATTTTATTAAGTATTTCCTTATTTCTGTTTCAACCAGATTGCCTATCAACGCCAAGGTATGAGCATCCTGTTCAAATCAAGAGGGAGTAATATTGTTTTTTTTTTGGAATGCAATATCTGTTCCTAATTCCTGAACCAATTTAAATTGTGACTCTATTAATTTGTGGTGAAATTGTGTCGTTGATTGCATATGTAACTCCATGTGGAAATATCCATGACTCTTTAACAGTAGTTTCACAATAGTCAAACTCATGAAGGAGCAGAAGAGGAAAGTTCTTGTCCCATGTTTCATGTTTTACAACACTGACACCCAGGAGAGCTGGTGGCTGTGCTGAACCTCCTCCATCCCTGTGTGCACGCCACTGGTGCCTGATTTCTCAGCACATGCAGATCACACCTCCAACTTAATTTCAAGATCACGTCCAATGTTACTATTTGAGGTATCTTCATGTGATTGTAACCAGCTGGCCAGGTAAATTGATAGATGTGTTTATTATTGTCATGTGTAACATTGTGCAGTGAGAAACATAGTCTTACATGCTAACCATGTAAATCATCTCATCATATCAATGCATTGAGTTAGTAAAAGGGAGGGCAATAACAGAATGCAGAATAAAGTGTAACAGTTACAGAGAGTGCTCAGTGCAGGCAGACAATAAGGTGGAAGGCTATAATGAGGTATATCGTTGAGGATAGGAGTCTATCTGATTGCATTAGGGTACCATTCAATAGTCCTATACAAGTGGAATAGAAGCTGTCCCTGTGCCTGATGGTACTTACTTTCAGGCCTTTGTATCTTCTGTGCAACAGAGAGGAGAGAAGAGAGAGTGACTTGGATGGGTGAGGTCTTTGATTAAGTTGGCTGCTTTACCAGGAAGCAAGTCAGAGCCCATGGATGGAGGCTGGTTTCTGCAATATACTGAACTGTGTCTATAATTTTCTGCATTCACTTTTGGTCACAGGCAGAGCAGCTGCCAGACCAAACCATGGTGCACCTGGATAGGATGCTTTCTCTGGTGAAACAATAAAAATTGGTGAGAATCAAAGAGGATTTTTTTTTAGCCTCCTGAGGAAACAGAGGCACAGGTGAACTTCACCTGTCACATTGAGGACAGGCTTCTGGTGATGCCTACTCCTAGGAACGTGATGTTTTCAACCCTCTGAACTGCAGCAACGTTGATGTAAACAGGGGTATATGCACTGCCCCACTTCTTGAAGTGAATGAACTACTCTTTTGTTTTGCTGACATTGACAGAAAGGTTGTTGTCATGATGCAGTATTACTAGACTCCTTATCTACTTCCTGTACTCTGACTCATCACAATTTGAAATATAGCCCACTGTAGTGGAATTATCTGCAAACTGGTAGATGGAGGTAGAGCAGAGACTTGCCACACATTCTTGAGTGCATAGGGAGCAGTAGGGAGCTGAGGACACAGCCTGTGGGAACCAGTGTTGAGGATTCCCGTTCCGGAGGTGTTGCTGCCTATCCTCACTGATTGAAGTCAGAGAGAGGTGTCGAGTCACAAGTCTAGGAGTGTAGAGATGAGTTTGGTTGTAATTGTAAAATTGAAGGCAGACTGTCATCAAACAATGTTCCAACATAATGGATTAAATTATTTGTCACCTACACATCAAAGCATACAATGAATTGTATCATTTGCGTCAACAACCAACACAGTCTGAAGATGTGCTGGGGGCAGCCCACAAATGTTGCTATGCTTCCAGTGCCAACATAGCATACTTAGAGCTACAGCTTACTAACCTATGTCTCTTTGTAATGTAGGAGGAAACCCACGTTGTCACAGGGAGAACATACAAACTTCTTACAGAGAGAGGCGGGAATTGAGCTCTGATCACTGTCGTTGTAAAGCATTACATTTACTGTCTTTATTGTCCAGATGCTCCAAAAATGAGTGTAGGACCAAGCAACTGGTATCCACAGTAGGGAAATTGCAATGGGTTGAGGTTGTCTGCAAGGCTGGATTTGATGCATGCCTTGACCAGCCTTTCGAAGGAATTCATAATGGTGGATGTCAGAGCCAGGGGCAGCAGTCATCAAGACATGTTACCTTGCTTTTCTGGAATAGTGGATGAAGACAGTTGCAGTTTTTTACCATGTGAAACAAAATGGAGCTGATTTGTGTTGAAGGGAATGCCAGGAGCAAATGCTGCAGAGTGGAAGAAGCTAATGATGGTGCCAAAGGCTTTTGTGGACCTTCTCCGAGTTCATCTGTGAAGCTATTTAAATTCTCTGTTCTCGTCTCTTTTTGTTTTCCTTTTCAAGGTGGCTGGGGTCCTGTTGGAGTCCATGATCTACAGATGTGCTCAAGTTGCGTTCTTCACAGCTGGTGGGTTCTCACTCTTCAGGAATCGCTGAGTGGCCTGCATTTTGGGATCTCCAAGAGCAGCTTGAAAGATATGCGCCTTCAGGGTGTGGCCCTGAGGACGATCGATTCCTCCCCGTTGTTGCCGACTAAAGCGTTGCAGGAGATCGAAACATCGACACAACAGGCATGGCTATTGGAGGCCCCTGCACTCAAACGATCTCTCCCTCTCTTTCTCAATGGCGAGAGAGAGATTCTTGAGTCAGGAGAACTTGAATAAGCGACGCTGCAGACTGTACCATTGAAACAGCGAGATGTTGGTCTCCCCTCTCACTGTGGAAGGCATGATACCTCTCTCTCCCTTGTTAGTGAGAGGGAAAGGGCCTAACTAGACATCGAAGTGTTGGGATGGACAGTCGTTTTTGCTGGACAATAGATCATGATATTGGAAGGCCTGCTATTGCTTTCACAGTGATTGGTGGCGGAGGGCTGATGCTTTTTGCTGGAAGAAATGGGAGAGGGGAGGGGAGAAGTTGATGCTTTGCTGCTGCTTGTGCATGGGAAGGGGAGGGAGGCTACGGGGTTCCAATGTTTTTTTTTGATATTCATTCTTTGGGTTTTTTTCTCTCTTTTTCGTGAGTGTCTGCAAAGAGAATGTATACTGTATACATAGAAAACCTACAGCACAATGCAGGCCCTTCGGCCCACAATGCTGTGCCGAACATGTACTTACTTTAGAAATTACCTAGGGTTACCCATAGCCCTCTATTTTTCTAAGCTCCATGTACCTATCCAGGAGTCTCTTAAAAGACCCTATTGTATCCGCCTCCACCACCGTCGCCAGCAGCCCATTCCACACACTCACCACTCCCAGCGTAAAAAACTTACCCCTAACATCCCCTCTTTACCTACTTCCAAGCACCTTTAAACTGAGCCCTCTCGTGTTAGCCATTTCAGCCCTGGGAAAAAGCCTCTGACTATCCATACATTGACATTAAATTGAACCATTGAGCTATTGACTTTCACAACAGACTAGATTGTAAATCAAATGCAATAACAGACTGAGGGACAGTGATTTCATTCACAGCCTTAGGAATGGGCACCTCAGTGAAAACAGGTGAAAAAGGAATTAGAAGATAAATGGACACAGTTGAGCATGATACTGCAAGATAATTACTGTTCTTGTAGTTTTGCGCCACAATATTTTGTTAAATGAATTGTGTAAGTTGGTGCTCAGCGACACGTTTGGGTTGTTTAGCTGTTGTGGTTGAGTAACCAGCACTGTGTGCCAGTGATAAGGTGAGCAAGTGGGGCTTACGAGCAGTGCTAATTGCATGAAGGTTTGATACATTGGATGATGGGTACTTTTCCAGATAAACGGTGATTGTTAGTAGCGTATCCTCAATGAGTCTTTAACTTCTCCAGAGATGAATTCTACAATGTCTGGTGTTCCCAGGTAGTCCCTTATACAAGAAACAGCTAAAGCTGAGTTTGCTCACTATGGAATTCTAATAAGGCACAACATAACTGCTGAGCAGGTGCGGTACATGGAGCAGTTCAAAGGTTCAAAGGCTAATTTTATTATCAAAGTATGCATGCAAATACCACTCTGAGATCTGTCTTCTCCAAATAGCTACAAAATACCAAAAACCATAGAAGTAGCTGAAAGAAAGACATCAATCCCCCTGCATGAAATGAAAAAGAAACGAAGACTCACAAAACCCAAACACTCCCAACCTCTTCCTCACACTAAAGTAATAGATCACCCAAACCCCTAGCCCACCAACCCACAACATGAAAGAATAGGCAAGAGCACGGAAAAGACATAGAAGTGAAAGAGCCCAATGTGAACCACAGCCTAATCCATAAATCTCAGAGCATCAGTAACATCTCCGAGAGCATCAGGACCCAGGGTCCGCTCTGACGGAACTGACTCAACACAACAGCCCCTCTGAGGGAAGCAACTCGAACCAGCAGCCTCTCCAAGAACCACTCACTCTCCCCCGCATTTGCCTCCATATTTCAGTCTTCCTTGGCACTTTAACTGGCGAGAAATGTAGTCGATCATGAGCCCTCATCTCATCTCTGAGATAGGTGACAGTGTGGTGGATGTGGGAGCACTTGAAGATGCATTCACTAATTTTGACAGCCTGACTCAAGTTACTGACCTTTCAGAAGTACCATTTGCAAAGCATTGGCTTTAATTCATGGCAATGCCTGTCACAGTAATCCTATGTAACCACCTTCACTGTTCTAAGGTCTAACAGGGCTCCAGACTCTCTGGTGAAGCAAAGCATTTCTCTGAATGGATACACTCTTCATCGGGGACCTACAGTTCAAACTCTGGAATATGTTCCATCCCATGTCATGCAATTCTACACAATTCCCAAGTATGTTTTGGTTACAGAACGTCTGCCAGCTCTTGCTTTAGCCTGAGTGGTTCAGAGTAAGGTTAAACAGTGTTAGCCATTGACAAATGGAGACATGAGTGGCTGCAAATGCCGGAACCTGAAGCCAAATGCAAAGCTCTGGAAGAACTAAGTGGATCATGTAACACCTACAGAGGGAAGTGGACAGTCAACTATTCACTTCCCTCCATAAATGGTGCCTGATGCATTGAGTTTCTCCAGTGTCCAGTGTGTTGCTAGCCATAGACAAGTCAGGTCGAGAGTATTGTCATGTGCACAAGTATGGTGAGGTACAGATACAACGAAAACCTTGCTTGCTGCACCATCACAAACACATACATATGGACAGTCAATAAATTACCCAACTGAAACAAACAGATGATAAACTGTATAATTATGTTTAGATGCTCCTCATGGTGGCGGTTGTCAGTCATGTCCAATGATGACAGGAAACCTGGGCAGGACAATTTTTAAATTGGTCAAGGCTATTGCACTGGGGCAGTTCCACTCCCTTGACCTCAGAAGTCCAGGTCCAATGATACAAGCAAGCATCTCATACTGGGGTCTTCCTTGCTTGCGGTGGATGACCGTGACATCATCTGTGCCTCGCCATGCATTTCGCTCTCCACAAAGCATTGCAGAACTGCCTCCATGGCCATTGGATGTCACTGTAGATCTCATCCGCCCAGTCCAGCAGAGCTAACTTCACGTGCTAGGACAGACATGACCCTTCCTCACCGAGGCGTGAGGCTGTCGGCTACCCTCATCTGGTTTAGCCCACCTGCCTTTGCAGGGTACCGGGGGTGTGCAGCTGTCACATGCAGGCAGTTACTTGGAGCCACAGGTGAGAACTGGGTGTCCAGTGGGGACCAAAGGTGAGTGAACTTCCCCAGAATGGACACGACAAGCCCCTTCACCAGAGGTGCTACCCCTCCCTGGACACCCCATAAACTTCATGGACGTACAGTATAAATACACAGGCAGCTTGTTCCCTGTTTTAGAAGTCATTCCCAGTAGCCACAAAGACATTTATAGCTGCCAAGATTAAAGTTCACTGCACCTTAAGAAAGGTTTGAGATTGAAAGTAAAAGGCTTTAAAGGTTTTCTCTAAGTGCTAAAAACTGTATGAAAAAAGGTCCACTGTATAACACATTTCAGGCCTGCTTCCAGCACTCTCTTGTCGTCAGGATCCTCTCAAGTGTAGCCTGTATCCCTCCTGATAAGGTGTTTGCCTTTATTGTCCATGTTTTGCTGAGTAATTCAAGGCTAAAATAATAAAAATACCTTGATAACATTAACAACTCCTTGGAAGAAGCACTGAGAGTACAGCACATACTTAAAAGCCGACCAGCAAGTCTAAATGAACAGCACTTCAGAATCAGAATCAAGTTTAACATCACCAGCATATGTCATGAAACCTTGGGGCAGCAGTAAATGCAATACACGATAAATATAGAAAAAAAAACTGAATTACAGTACATATATACACATATATATAATAGTTGTATGAAAATAAAGAAAAAACAGACATTTTAAATAAGTAGTGAGGTAGTGTTCGTGGGTTCAACATCCATTTAGGAATCGAATGGCAGAGGGAAAGCACTGAGTGTGTACATTTAGGCTTCTGTACCTCCTTCCTGATGGTAGCAAAGAGAAGAGGGCATGTCCTGGTGGTGAAGGGTGGGGAATCCTGAACAAAGAACACCGCCTTTGTGAGGCACTGCTCCCTGACGATGTCTTGGATACTATGGAGACTAGTGCCCATCAAGCAGCCGGCTAATTTTACCACTCTCTGCAGTTTACTTAGATCCTGTGTAGTAGCAGCACCCCGCCACCCCTCAAACCAGACGGTGATCTGCCAATCAGAATGCTCTCTACTGCACATCTGTAGAAGTTTTTAAGTGTTTTAGCTGATAAACCAAATCTCTTCAAGCTCATAGTGAAATATAGCCACTGTCTTGTCTTCTTTATAGCTGCATCAATATGTTGGGACCAGGTCAGATCCTCAGAGGTATTATTGGAAAATGTAAATGCATACATTGTATTTTCTATGTATTACAGTATTTACAATATTTACTCAACAGTATTTCATTATTCACTCAAATGCACACATTATATTTTCTATATTTACTATGTAACCACTGCTAGCTGAATAGAGGGTATTCACTATGTAGCCATGACTTTTGACCTAATCACTATTAATTCATGAAGAGAACTAGAATGAAACCAAGTAGGAAGATAACGGTGGCGAGTAAGGTAATGAAATATGTGGCAGTATGCCAAAACAAGACCAATTAAGAAATAACTGTGGTTAGGGATGAGGGGACACCTGGTCTAAAAAGTAAACTAGGACATAATTAAATTGGGGAGTAAAACAATAGTGGAAGGTCGAGAGCGGATGTATTGATGATATGTGATCACAGGCCATCTGGATATGATAATGTAGCTAAGATAGGAGATTGCTATAAAAAATGCTGTGTACAAGCCTCGATGGGCAGTCAGCAACTACCTTTCTGATTGTCTCAGCTTTGATTTGCAAATTAAAGTTTAAAACTTCTTGAAGGATTTTCTGCGTCTCCTTGCTGTTTGTAAGAAACGAGAAACCACGACAAAATTGGCGTAGTCGGCAGGATCGGATAGAGACCCGCGAGGAAGGGAACGGCAGATTGGGACGCTTCCCGGTCCCTCGGGGACCCTCACGAGGCTAACAGAATTAAGGGTGCACCCAAAGAAAAAAGTGAGCGCTTTTTGCGATAATTCGGACTAAGAATTCTGTTGGTTTTGGGGGGTCTCGGGGGCTCAGAAGTGTGAAGCAACTGCCGAAAAGTCTCTCCGATCCAAAGAATCTGGCAGAATCGGGGATAAAAGGAGGCTCAGAGGATTAATCAAGAGCATGGCAGTGGGGGTAAGTACAAGTTAAGTAAGAAAATTCCACGTAGTGTTGGTAAGTCCCTGTGGATACCGCTTCACACGAAACGAAGGTCTGAACAGGCAGGGAAGGAGAATTAAAAATCCTCGTGAATACCGCCTTAAGAAGTGTAAGGGTCTGCATAGGCGAGGTGCAAATTAAAAATCCTCGTGAATACCGCCTTAAGAAGTGTAAGGGTCTGCATAGACGAGGTGTAAAAGGTTCTGTGGATACCGCCCTAAGTAGGGGTCTGCACGGGCAGAACGTAGTAAGAGACAAAGATAGTTTGATAGAGAATTCAGACGCTGGTGAGATAAACCATAAGGCTAGGCATAGAAATAGAGTTAGAAAAATAGTACTATTAAATAGGCAAGTAGTGAGATTCTAAAAATACCATAATAGAAAAAGGAAAAAGAGAGCAACATGACAGAGAAAGGAACAGCAGTAGAAATATTGAGCAGAAAATTCCCGGTGTGTCAAGGTAAGATCGTGGAAATTTCAGAAAAATGGGAAAAAAGAACTAAAGAACTGGTCACGAAATGGCCAAGAGAAGGAACGTTTGATGTAAGCTTATGTGAGGAAATGGTAGCTCTAATTAAAAATCACAAACCCAAAGATAAATCTAAGAAAAGAGAAAGAAAAAGGGAACAAGAAATGGAAGTGTTAAAACTCTTTAGGATGGAGGGAGAAAGATTCAGAAAGACGGGAGGTATATTGATAGTAAGTAAAAAAGACACTGAGAAATGAAACGAGCAGGCTGATAAAGAAAAGGAAAAGTATAACAGGGAGTCGGCTTCGGCTCTATACCCAGACCTGAAAGACGTAGAAAAACCTCCTCCCTATTACGAGAGAAAAACCCTTAAGCAGTGTCCGATGATAACAGGAAGAGTGGATCTAAATGGAGAAATTAAAGTCTGGGATACTGAGGAGGGAAGAAAGAATCACGAAAAGGAGCAGGAGAAAAGGGAAATAGAAGAAGAGATCAAAGGGTTACAGGAATTAAAAACGAAAAGCGATGAAGAGAAATCTTTGTTACATGGACACAGAGCTGAGCAAGCTAGAGCAGAAGGTAACTTGTCGGGTGGGCAAAAGTTAAGTAGCGAAAGAGAGGGTGCCGGAGAATGTAGGCAGAGGATAGGAGACAGGAGCCTTGAAGGGGAAAAAGAGAGAGTGAAAAGGCAGATATTAGAAACAGAGGGAGAGATTAGGGAATTACAGCACAGACTGAATTTCCAACGAGAGTTTGAGGATTTCGCATGGGCCAAAGCAAATGCTAGCTCAAGGCAGAAAGAAAGAACTCCACGAGGAGGCCAAGGGAGAAAGGAAACCCCGGGAAGAATCATGTGGTAGCCAGTGAAAACGTGCTCAGAAACAGATGGGGAGTCAGGCGAGGAGGAGAGTCAGGAGATGTGGGAAAGGAAAGGGAGAATGATGCCGTTGTTAGTAAAAAGATTGGGACAAGTACAGTATATTCCTTGGGGATCCCAGGACCTGGAAGGGCTGAAAAACACCCTGCCCAGCCTACATGAGGGTGCAGGGAAATGGATTAGGGCCTTTGAGGAAGAAACCACGGGACGAATGTTGGCTATGGGAGATTTGAAGGCGCTGCTGATAAGGCTGATGGGAACCTCCGGACTGCGAGAGCTGATGGAAGCGGCTGGCATACAGAATGCGGACAGCACACTGATTGACGGGGCCAGATTTGACACAGGGTATGGGGGGCCCTCAGGGAGCTCTATCCACCCAAAATGGACCCCAAAGCCATGAAAGGGGATCCACTGGGAGACACTGAAAATCCAGTAGCCTACATAGAAAATCAGTTGAAAAGGTGGAGACTGGAAATTGAACAAGAGGTGGAAGACAACCCGTTTATGACCTGGATGTTCCGAAGTGCTGTTTTGGATGCGATGCCTTCCCAAGTTAAGTCTAAACTTGAGGCCGGACTGATGTCAATGACCCCACAGGAATTCAGGGACCACGTAGCCCATACGGTCGAAAAATATCGAAAAGACAAACGAAAGTTGACTGAGCAGCAAGAAGCAAAGAAAGCTGATACAAATGCAGCTTGGAGAACTTAAAAAGAAGGAAAAAGAAAAAGGTAAGAAGATGCAGCCAACAATGACCGATTTAAGCACAGCCGTTAAAATGAATGAAATGCCATTATATGGAGGGACCGGTCGTGCCGTAAGACAGAGTCCGGAAAACACCATGCCAATAATAAACGTCTTTGGGGGAGCTTTTCCCGCAAATGCCCTATCAGGGACAGAATAAATTTAAACAGCAGCCCAGACAGGACTGGAAATCCCAAGGAAGGGGGCAGAGAGATAACAGGCTAGATATGTTACCATCTATTCTGTGGTCACAACATGACACGGATGTAGGGAAAATAAGAACAGCTAGTCCGGTAGAAATAAAGCTGAAAAAGGGAGCAGTTCCACCCAGGAGACCATAATATCCCCTGAAACCAGAGGCAGTAGAGGGAATAGCGCCAACGATACAGGGGCTACTGGAGGCAGGAGTATTTAAGGACAGACAGCCCATGTAATACCCCACTGTTACCTGTCCTTAAAGCCGATAAATCTAAATGGAGACTGGTGCATGACTTGCGAGCGGTGAATGAGGTAATGGAGGACTGGCCAGCAGTAGTTCCCAACCCACACAAGTTCTTGACTAATGTTCCACCAGAGGCAGACTATTTTTCGGTGATTGATTTGTGTTCGGCTTTTTTCAGCGTTCCCCTGGCAGATCAGTGTCAGTACCTATTTGCATTTACATACAGAACAACCAGTATACCTACACTAGAATGCCTTAAGGATTTAAACATTCACCACACGTATTTAATCAAGTGTTAAAGGCGGACCTAGAGGGCATATCGTTGGAAAGTACATTGATACAGTATGTGGATGATTTGTTGATTTGCTCCGAAAGTGAGGGACAGTGTGAATAGGATACCGTAACCCTTTTAGAGAGACTGGCGCATGGAGGGCATAAAGTATCTAGAAAGAAGCTGCAATTTTGCAAGCAACAGGTAGAATACCTAGGTAGAGTGATATCCAAGGGAGTGAAGGCGATAGCGCCGAATCAAATTGAGGTTATAACTAAAGCTCCCAAGCCCCAGACAGTGAGACAGACAATGACGTTTCTGGGACTGACAGGATATAGTTCAGATTGGATTAGGGAATATGCTGAAATTGTAACGCCACTAAGGAAAATAATGAAGGAAGCGGGACATACAAGCTTGGGGAGTAATCTACAGTGTGGAAACAGAGAGGTTTTAAAAAGAGCAACGGAGATCCCATACAGCACTGTCAGCAGATTTTAGATCTAATAAAAGCGCTGATGAAACCTAAAGCACTGGCTATAGTAAAATGCCAGGCACATAAAAGAGGAAACGATACAGTAACAAAGGGAAATCAAGCTGCAGATGAAGCAGCCAGGAAAGCGTCAGGGTGTACATCCGTTGTCAGCGCACCCCCGGTAAGTCTAGAGCCGGAACCTATGGTAGAGGACCTAATTGAAATACAGGGAAAGGCAACTTTGGCAGAACAAACACTGTGGAGACGAAGGGGGGGGGGGGTGCCAAGCAAATCCCAGAAGGCCTATGGACCACGGAAGATGGCCTACTGGTAGCTCCCACCCCTTTACTGACTATCCTGATCTCAGAAGCACATGGGATGGATCATTGTGCAAGGGGGGAAGTAATAAGGAAAATAAAAAAAGGATGGATTTTGGTCGCCTTATTTACAGGCTTCAGTAGACCATGTGTTGTCACAGTGCGAGGTATGTGTGCAGAATAATAATCGGAAAGGGATTACAACCCCAATAGGTCATATACCAGTACCTGAAGGGCCATTTAAACACCTAGTGATTGACTATGTAGACATGATAAAAACAGTAGGAGGGAAAAGATACATGTTGGTGGTAATCGACAGATTCAGCAGATGGGTAGAGGCAGTACCTTCGAAAGATCAAGGGGCAGGAACAGTGGTGAAATTCCTGACAAACGAAGTGATCCCAAGGTTTGGGATACCGACAGAAATTAGCTCAGACAATGGTTCAGCTTTCATTCAAAAAGTGGTCGTTAATACTGCAAACACTGAGAATAAAGCAGAGATTTGGATGTGTGTATCACCCTCAGTCGCAGGGTATGGTGGAAAGAATTAACGGGACCTTAAAAACCAAACTAAACAAAATCTGTGCAGATACTAAACTCCACTGGGTCGATGCACTACCATTGGCATTAATGAGTTACCGCATGCAGACTAATCGGATGATGTGTCTAACACCGCATGAAATGCTAACCGGAAGGCCCATGCCAGTGCCCCGGTGGAGAGGACCATATAAAGGGCCTAGTTTAGAACAACTGGAATTGGAATTAAAACAATGCATGCGGCAATTAACTATGATGCATAAGTTATTTATGTACAGGAAAAACAGAAAGAGCCAGAGATTGATCAAGGGGAAGGACCAATCCAGCCAGGCGATCAGGTCTACGTGCGAGCGTTTCGAAGAAAGTGGAACGAACCCAGAAGGGAAGGGCCCTTTACAGTAACCAAAGCATCACCCACCGCAGTTCAAGTGGAAGGACGCTCCACCTGGTATCATCTCAATCACTGCACTAGAGCAATCCCGCAGGTACAGTCAGGTGGGCCACCCGAGGTAAGTGGCGAAGAGGAACAAACAGTAGGGGGCAGACAAGAGCAACAAGAAGCTGACACTGAACCGCAGGAACTTGACCAAGTAATAAGGGAAATTTTTGGTCCTGAGGACAGGCCCGAAGATCCTAAGGATGGGGTTATGGATGGTAGTACTCTTTCAGATAATGGGGATGACTTGGGGGCGACCAGTCCTGCCCCCCGGGATGATACACTCAGATACTCTTGTGCAGATTTGGAGACCATTAATTTGGCAGATGTGGCATGGGACTGTTAGGATCCCACCAAATCTGAGAGAAAGGAGTAAGAGGAGCACAATGGTTACCTCCGTACCATGGTACCAGAACACGTGGTACCAATGGGCAAATTATACAGCAGGGATGATGAAGAGACAGAATTGTTATCTATGCTCAAGGGCAAGTCCAGTGCAATATGTAGTCCCCATGCCATACAACTCTTCCACCTGCGCGCAATGGTGAAAGGAGCGGAGGGGGCAGTGTGCGCAGCAGTGTCCAAGTATAGTCAAGACCTGCAGTATGGGAATTTGTAGTGGGATAGATCCTTGTTATCGGAAATGTATTGATAACACACCAATGTGCCCTTATTGGTGTATGTTATACCAGGCTTCCTCGCAGTATGATCAAAACAAGCTTGCCTCTAACTGTAATTACAGCAGACCGTGGGCTATGAATAAAAGAAGCCAGACACCCACTTTGGGAAAGCTCAAAGTGCAGGAGCATTTGAGTTATGAATGTTTCACACGGACGGGTGATCTCTTGGTTGGACATTTCAGTGGTAACTGTGCTAAGACTTGGGATGTAACCCCAGGCCAGAGATACAAGACAGGTACCCCTCCGCCCGATGGTGCACTGGATGCCCAGACCATCCCGTTAGCAGATACCTGGTGGCTCTGTGGGAAGGAGGGAGGTCTGAGATCCATGCTCCCCCTCGGTTGGACAAGTACATGTACACGAGTTATGCTGATTCAAGAAGTTGTAGTATCCCCTGAAGTACAATTTGACGCTCTGAAGCAGCAGATACTGCGACGAAGGAAGAGAAAATATGAACCTGATCCAACAATCCAAATCGACAGTATAGGACAGCCGAGAGGTATACCTAATGAATTTAAGGCAAGAAATGAGATTGCTGCGGGCTGGGAGGCACTTACACCTATAATAGGGGTTAGTAAAAATGTTGAATGGATAAATTATATATATTATAATCAACAGAGATTCATTAACTACACTGATGATGCACTAGAGGCCTTGGGGCAGCAGCTAGATGCAACCAGTAGAGTGGTGTGGCAGAATAGACAGGTACTGGACTGGCTATTGGCAGAGAAAGGAGGGGTTTGTGGACTGTTTGGGGAACAGTGCTGTACTTTTATACCGAATAATACTAGTCTGGAGGGATCATTTACCAGAGCAATGAATAAACTGAAAAATCTAAGAAAGGAAGTTAAACAAAATGCAGGGTTTGGACACCAGTTCTTTGACTGGTTAAATAGTAAACTAGGAGGATGGGGAGCATGACTGACCAAGATTGCAGTAACCATTGGTATTGTATTGCTAAGCTGTGCGGACATTCTGTGCTGTTTTCTTCCATGCCTCAAGTCACTTGTAGTGCGTGCTGCAATGAAACGGTTTCCGATGCTCCTGGAAATTGTTGGGTCGAGCCCTATGGAGAAGGAGACACTGATGATGTATTCGTACAGTCTACAAGACATGCAAGACGAACAGGAGAGAGATGAGATATGTGGGGATTAGGCTGTGAAGGCTCCTGAGTCTTTTTTCCTGTCTCAGTTACGAAGGGATGGGTTTTTGGCTCAGCGGCCTAGGGAGTTAGGGAGAGAACATTTTGAGTCCTAAGCGCAGAAAACTATAGTTTAACCCAAATTTAGGAGTAAATGCGGGGCTTTATTTGAGCTTTTGTGCATAGGTTCTCAGTCCTCTCTCTCTGTATGAGACCCTGTGGGTCTCAAAGGGCGGATTATATTGGAAAATGTAAACGCATACATTGTATTTTCTATGTATTACAGTATTTACAATATTTACTCAACAGTATTTCATTATTCACTCAAATGCACACATTATATTTTCTATATTTACTATGTAACCACTGCTAGCTGAATAGAGGGTATTCACTATGTAGCCATGACTTTTGACCTAATCACTATTAATTCATGAAGAGAACTAGAATGAAACCAAGTAGGAAGATAACGGTGGCGAGTAAGGTAATGAGATATGTGGCAGTATGTCAAAACAAGACCAATTAAGAAATAACTGTGGTTAGGGATGAGGGGACACCTGGTCTAAAAAGTAAACTAGGACATAATTAAATTGGGGAGTAAAACAATAGTGGAAGGTCGAGAGCGGATGTATTGATGATATGTGATCACAGGCCGTCTGGATATGATAATGTAGCTAAGATAGGAGATTGCTATAAAAAATGCTGTGTACAAGCCTCGATGGGCAGTCAGCAACTACCTTTCTGATTGTCTCAGCTTTGATTTGCAAATTAAAGTTTAAAACTTCCTGAAGGATTTTCTGCGTCTCCTTGTTGTTTGTAAGAAACGAGAAACCACGACAGTATTGACTCCCAGGGACATGAAATTGCTCCCTCTCTCCACTTCGGATCCCACTTTGAGGATTGGTTATGTGTTTCCTCATCCTACACTTTCTGAAGTCCACAATCAGCTCTTTGGTCTTACTGACGTTGTGTGCAAAGTTGTGCCGCGACATCACTCACCTAGTCGGCATATTTCACTCCTATACGCCCCCTATATGAGATTCTGCCAACAATGGTTGTACCATCAGCAAATTTATGAGTGATATTTAAGCTATGCCTAGCCATCACTCATGGGTACAGAAAGAGTAGAGCAGTGGGCTGAGCTCTCATCCCTGAGGTACGCCAGTATTGATTGTCAGTGAGATGGAGATGTTATTACCAATCCGCACAGATTGTGGTCTTTTGGTTAGGAATCAAGGATCCGGTTGCAGAAGGAGTAACAGAGGCCCAGTTTCCGTAGCTCTTTGATCAGGGCAGTAGGTATAATGATGTTAAACGCTGAGCTATAGTCAAGGAACAGCATCCTGACATAGGTATATGTATGGGTACAGGTGATCCAAGGCCACACAGAGAGCAATTAAGATTGCATCCACCTTGGACTTATTGTGACAATAGGCAAATTGTAGTGGGTCCAGGTCCTTGGTGAGGCAGAAGTTGATTCTAGCCATGATCAACCTTCTCAAAGCATTTCATCTTTGTAGATGTGAGTGCTACTGGACGATGTTGTTACCCGTTCTAGAGTCCTAAACTTAAGCCAATACTAAATCTTATAATCAGAGGTCTCTATAAATGCCATCACTTTAGAGAGATCATACTAAATTAATCTGTAATTCAAAGACTAATTTACTTAACTACTTTAGTCTCTTTTTTGAAGGGGTTTAGCTGTCAATAATCTCTACCTCAAGCAAGGAGCACCCTACCAACCATGGAGGAGATAATTCCAGCTAACAAAGCAGACAAAACACAGTTGTTTCAAATGGAACACACTTGTTTTAAGGAATAATTCTAACAGAGATTATGAATCTACAAAGGATTTCTAAACACAAGTACAATATGTACCAACTAGAAAAACATACCAATAGGTTGCAGATGAACATGTTGTCTATCGCAAAAAGAAGGCTCTGGGAAGAGAACCTTCTCAGATCAAATCTGTGGAGTGTACTCTATCTCTGTTGTAGTCTGGTGGACTGACCTCTACCTTGCTGAGGCCAGGCGCAACTCCCAGACACCTCTTCTTATTATCTCTCAAACAGGACCCCACTAAGATGCATCAGGCCATTGTCTCCAGCACCATCTCCAGCCTCACTGACCTTACAGATCTTCCATCTACTATCACCAACCTCCCAGTTCCCATCACCTGCACTACTCATTTCTACCTCCTACCCAAAATCCACAAGCCTAACTGTCCATTGTTTCTGCTTGCTCCTGCCCCACTGAACTCATGCATGCATTCCTTAACTCCATTTTATCCCCTTTCGTTCTGTCCCTTCCTACCTACATCCATGATACGTCACACATTCTCCATCACCTTAAAAACTTTCAGTTTCCTTGCCCTGATTGCCTATTTTTCCCTAGGGATGATCAGTCCCTGTACACTTCCATCCCTCATCAGGAGGGATTTAAAACTCTCCGTTTCTTTCAGGAAGCAGACCTTACCAGTTCTCCCCCATCTGGTGCAACTGGTACATATGCTCAATAATTTCTTTTTTAGTTCCTCCCGCTTTCTCCAGACTAAATGACCCATAGACATTCACCTGGGGCACAGCTATGCCTGTGCTTCGTCAACTACGTGGAACAGTCCATGTTCCAAGCCTACACTAGTAATGTTCCTCAACTCTTTCTCCACTGCATCAAAAACTGTATCGCTGCTGCTTCCTGCACCCTTTATGAACTCACCAACTTTTCCTCCAACTTCCACCCTGCCCTTATTCACTGGATTCATTTCTGACACATCTTTTCCCTTTCCCTGCCTTCTGTCTCCACCTCTGGCCTAAAGATGTCCACACTAACCTCTTTTACAAATGTCCCTTTCCAGTAGCTTCCTGTACCAGCTGTTCACCTGCTGTCTGTGGGGAGTTTTACATTGAAATTAGATTAGATTAGATTAGATTATGAGGACACGCAGTCCTCTTTTATTGTCATTTAGTAATGCATGCACTAAGAAATGATACAATGTTTCTCCGGTATGATATCACAGAGACACAAGACAAACAAGACTGAAAAACTGACAAAGACCACATAATTATAACATATAGTTACAACAGTGCAAAGCAATAAGTGATTTGATAAGAACAGACCATGGGCATAGTAAAAAAAAGTCTCAAAGTCTCTCGAAAGTCCCATCATCTCACGCAGATGGAGAAGGAAGAAAAACTCTTCCTGCCATGAGCTTCCAGCACCGCAAACTTGCCGATGCAGCATCCTGGAAGCACCCGACCACAGCCGACTCTTGAGTCCGTCCGAAAACTTCGAGCCTCCAACCAGCCCTCCGACACTGAGCACCAAGCACCATCTCTGCCGAACGCTTCGACCCCAGCCCCGGCAACAGGCAACAGGCAAAGCCAAGGATTTGGGGCCTTCCCCTCTGGAAATTCTCGATTGCACAGTAGCAGCAGCAGCGAAGCGGGCATTTCAGAAGTTTCTCCAGATGTTCCTCTGTGCTTCTCACGTCTGCCTCCATCAAATCAGGGTAGTGCACAGCATCCTACTTACAAATACGATATCATTTCAGAGCAGCCACGCGCACTGCGTCGCCCCGCCATCTTCTCCTCCCCTCTATGAGACCATGTTGCCATGTACTGAACCAAACAAAATACAGTGCTCCTCTCAACAAAGCATTTAATCTAAGATTTACAAAACACACACACACTTTCCCACTGTTAAATTTTGCTGGCTTCTGATTTTTGTGTTGCTACCAGATTTGAATGGTTGGATGATGCTTTGGCCTGTCATCAGACTCATCACTGTTCTGTTTGTCTTATCCAGCCTAACCATTCACATGCACCATTATCTTCCCTGCATTTCTGCTGAATTTCATTCTGCCATTTCTGACTCACAAACCCTTCCACCACCAACATTAGGTCAAAATCATGAAATTATCTTTCCAACAGCACTGTGGAATGGTGGATGTCCCAGAGAAATGTATGTTGGATAAAATTAAGGTATAGTAATTGATATACAGTAGTTCTACTGCTGCTCGTGCCCACCGTATTTTACAATGCCCGATTGCCAGATCTGCTCAGCGTCTAAACTCACGAGATTCTGCAGATGCTGGAAATCCAGAGCAACACACACAAAATGCTGGAAGAACTCAGCAGATCAGGCAATGGAACAGCTGTTGTTTCAAGCCAAGTCCCTTCATCAGGACTGGAAAGAAAAAGGAAAGATTTTAGAATAAAAAGATGGGGGGAGGCGAAGGAGATAAAGCTATAAGGCGCAAAGTGAGGCCAGGAGGGTGGGAAAGGTAAAGGGTTGGAAAAGAAAGAATCTTAGAGGAGAAGAGAGAGGAGCGTGAAAAGTATCTGTTCTTCAAACCTTTAATGGAAAATGTATGAGAATTATAATCTCAGCAATAATATTTTAGTAATAGTGCAGACTACTTTTCTTTTTATAAGTCATGATGTCTGGGTAAAGCACAGGTTCTTCACTACCTTACATCATAATATTCTTGGAAAATAACGATTTTGTTTGTAATAGCCATGAATCTGTTTAGATATTAAGTAACTTGTTTCTTTTTAAATTATTTTCACATGTAGCTTGGTACATGTGAAAAACTTAGTTTTGCAGGCCATGCTTGCAACTCATTTCAAAGCACGTGCTTTGAGGTAGTACAAAGGAAAGCAATAACAAAATACAGAACATTATGTTATTGATACAGTTACAGAGTAAGTGCAGTGCAAGTACACAACAAAATACAAGGGCTTTGACAAAGTAGATGGTGAAGTCGAGTATTCATCTTTAATGTACAAGATCCATTCAAAATTCTTTTTAACAAAGGGATAGAAGGTGACATGAGCCAAATGGTACATAGTCTCAAGCTTTTGTATCTTCTGCCCAGTGGAAAAACAGGGAGAAGATTCTGAGTGAAATGGGTCTTTGAATCTGCTGGCCTCTTTAAATTAGGTCACAATTACGATGAAAGAGGTTATAATTTCATTCCAGGAAAGTAAGGTATTTGAATCAAACAATGAGGCATTCACTATGAGATCATTCATAAATTTACTTCTCACTTCTTCTACAGAAGCTGCAACTTCACTCTAAAGTGGAACTCACTCCTAATGGCTTAACATCTAATCTACACGAGCCACACCAGAAGAAAGCTGGTTGTAATTATCCAGAATTTTTTAAAAATTTACAAATGAGGTCAAACGTCCAAGTTTGTTAAGTGAAATAAAAGAAAGGATAAGCAAGAGAACTGGGAATCAGTAATGACATGCAGTCAATTTGATATTACTTTCATTCACAATTTATCTTGTTTGTTTCCCAAAGGTTTTCCCCGAGGAGCTGAGTTTTTTTTTCTCTGATATATTGCTGCTGTTAAAGTTTCATTAGATTATTTGCAGCAGATTTCTCAATTCTTTGGATTCATAGATGGAACTCAATTTCAATCTCAAATTTGATCACTTCTGTGCACCTCTTAGACCTTTGAATTTATAATTCTGCAAGTAATAATTTAACTTTTTTTAGAAATTTATGTTTTCAAAAGCAGGCTCTGACACTTGATTAAACAACTTTGTGCTGTGTGTTTGTAGTTATGGATATATTACAGGCATCCTTTCATTTTCTATTTATTTAGATTAAATTTTATCCTTGGGTGGTTTCATAATGTTTATCTGCTTTAAAGATTTGGAAGTGTCTAATGTACTCTCATTCAATTTAATTTCTTCCTTATGTTATAAACAGTACATCCAACCCATCTTAATGAAACTGTTCTTTCCACATCACTATTAACATTTCATGCCACCAAGGTTGGTTGTCCAAGGCATTTTGAATTAGTATCTTAATTTGGTTTAATACTTGCTCTATTTTCATCTTGGAAGGAATCAAAGTCCACAAAGCCCCATGTCATTGTTGGAGAATGTTAGTATCTTAATCATAAACAGCTTCTCAACTCAAGACACTTTTCCTTCATTACTTCCAAATAACATTTGCCACTAGTACAAATGTCACAAGACTTCAGTGGGTATAACTGAAATTGATAAAATAATATAGCGTTTGACAGATCATTATGAGAATAACAAACCAATTGAGGAAATCCACTCATAGGAAGTGGATTGTCAAGTCACATGGGGTTATAGGGTTATCCTGCATCAAGTTTACTGGTGACACGTGACATTTATTAGTGTTATTGTAATGGTTTATTATTGCCACAGCTACTGAAATACCTGTGGAAAATTTTTGTTTGCATGCTCTCCAGACAGGTCATTCCATGCATATCAAGGCAGTAAAAAGGGAAATAGAATGCAAAATAAATTTTTACAGATACAGAGGAAATACACTGCAGGTAGAAAAATGAAGTGCAAGGGTGGCTACATGTTCACCATTATTGTACAAATGCCCATTGCAGAATCTCATAGTGCTGGGATAGAAGCTGTCCTTGAGCCTGAAGGTATGTGTTCTCAAGCGTCTGCATTTTCTGTGCAACAGGAGGGAGAAGAGAAAATGACTTGGATGGCAGGGGCCCCACTTTGCCAAGGACGCGAGAAGTGTAGACAGTCTTGGGGGAAGGCAATTGGACTGGGCTACGTTCATGACTCTCTGCAATTTTTTTCAGACTTGGGCAGAGAAATTGCCATACCAACCTCTGATGTATCCAGTAGCTATATCTACTCTTCATTAGCTGAATTTTTTTTGTGTTAAAACACATTTTGCGCTTGCTCATATTGAATTACCAAATTAGGATTATGAAGACACGTAGTCCTCTTTTATTGTCATTTAGTAATGCATGCATTAAGAAATGATACATTATTTCTTCCAGTGTGATATCACAAAACACAGGACGGACCAAGACTGAAAAAACTGACAAAACCACATAATTATAACATATAGTTACCACAGTGCACAATACCAAAACTTGATGAAGAAGTCCATGAGCACAGTAAAGTTCAAAGTTTCTCAAATGTCCCACATCTCACGCAGACGGGAGAAGGAAGAAAAACTCTCCCTGCCATGCCAACCACAATCCGACTCTGAGTCATCCGAAAACTTCGAGCTCTGACCGGCTCTCCGACACCAAGTACTGAGCGCCATCTCTGTCTGAGCGATTCGACCTCCTTCTCGGTCGCCAAAAGCAGGCAAGGCCGGGGATTTTGAGGCCTACCCTCCGAAAGATTCCCGACCACACAGAAACGACAGCAGCGAACGGGCGTTTCAGAAATTTCTCCAGATGTTCCTTTGTGCTTTCACGTCCATTCTCCATCAAATCAGAATTGTCCACGGCCCCTATTTAACAGATACGATATCATTTTTCACCAGAGGGCTGCGCACACGCAGGCGCATCGCCATCTTCTCCTTCCGCCTTTGTGGTCTTAGATGATGATTGTAGTGCCTTCGAAATGTTGTGCCTTCTATAAATGGTGGGGAAGATGAGCTGGTTCCCATTGTATTTTGCTTCAGGGCTGTGTCAGTTCAGCAAACAACAGATCATCAAATTCCAGCCCTTAAAGAAAACTTCAGAGATGTAGCTCAGTTCTGACCTTGGACACTGTATATGTGCAGTTTGCTCATCCTCCTTGTGACTGTATGGGTTTCCTCCTGGTACTCCAGTTTTCTGTAACATCCCAAAGACACGTAACTTGATAATTAGGTCACTATGGTCAGATATATAGGCGTACAGTGAAAGAGGTTGTTTTGCATGCCATCAGTACAGGTCATTTCTCCACATCAGTGCATTGAGATATGACAAGGGTAAAGCAATAACAGAATGTAGTATATAGTGTTACAGTTTCAGAAAAGCGTGGTGCAGGCAGACAATAAGGTGAAAGGACATGATGTGGAAAGTAAAGAGATCTAAGGTGCCCACTCTAAATTGTCCCCTAGGTAGAAACTGGAGATGACTCTGATAGTAATGTGGAGAGAACAAATTGTGGATTTAATGTAGGTTTCGTATAATTGCATGGTTGATGGTCAGCATGGAAGCGATGGGCCAAAGGGCCTACTTCCATTATGTATTTCTCTAAGAAAATTGTTTTACAATAAAAGTAATAAAAGTGAGAAGTACAGAAAATATTTTAATAAATGGGGGAGAGAAGGAAGATGACTAGACAAATGCTGCTACCATACCGAAGATTTAAATTGAAAATAAGTTACGCTACAAGTAAAACTAAAGATTCTGTACAACATAATGAGGAAAAAAATGAAGTCTTTGTCTACCCAAGGTTTCTGCAGCAAATAAAGACGAAAGCAGTTGGTTACACCATATACCACATGCATGTCATATCCTGTTTCTTTTGCCAAATGTATGCTGCGGAGACGCATTGCAACAGCCGATTATTATTTTTGGTCACCTTATGAGGTTTTATGCCACTCGTTTTAGATTGGGCCCATTCATTTCCAATTTAGCTGTGGTCTTACTGTGCTCCATAATTTTCAAGTAATCTTTCCCAGAATCATCCCAACTAAAGTTAAATTTCAGGTGTTGGCTGTGTATTATACAGCATTCTATTCCTCTAACCCATAAACCAAATGGATCTTCACCAAAATCCGAAATTTTTACCATAATAAACATAATCATGCAGCTTTGGCTTTTTGCTAGACAGTACACCTCTTGAGCTTTAGGTTCAAAACATGGATATTTCAATGTTTAGATGCATTAATTGTCAGTGGTAACACAGAAAAAGTGCTGGAGGAACTCAACAATTCAGACAACATCTATGGAAAGAAAAAAAGAGCCAACATTTTGGGTCAAGACTCTTGAAGTGAGTCCTGATGAAGGGTCTTGGCCAGAAATGATGTCTTTATTCCTTTCTATAAAGCTGCCTGTCCTGCTGAGATACATAGAAACACAGAAATTACAGCACATTACAGGCCCTTCACCCCACAATGTTGTGCTGCCCATGTAACCTACTCCAGAAACTGCCTAGAATTTCCCTACTGCATAGCACTCTAAGTTCCTCCAACACTTTTTGTGTGTTACTCTGGATTTCCAGCATCAGCAGAATCTCTTGTGTTGATGAATTGTCAGTGGCTTGTGCCTTCTGGGGTTGATAAAGAAGGATTAGAGACTTAAGGTTAGAACTTAACTTTCTGAAATAGTGAAAGCAGGATATTGCGCAAGTTCCACTGGTAGTTCCCTGGAGAACCTGAAATTCTTTCATTGGCACTGGCATTATTTTATACAGTGGCATGCAAAGGTTTGGGCACCCCCGGCCAAAATTTCTGTTACTGTCAATTGCTAGGCGAGTGAAAGATGAACTGATTGCCAAAAGGAATAAAGTTAAAGATGACACCTTTCTTTAATATTTTAAGCAAGAAAACTTTTTTATTTCCATCTTTTATAGTTTCAAAAAAACAAAAAAGGAAAAGGGCCCGAAGCAAAAGTTTGGGCACCCTGCATGGCAGTACTTAGTAACACCCCCTTTGGCAAGTATCACAGCTTATAAACACTTTTTGTAGCCAGCTAAGCGTCTTTGAATTCTTTTTTGGGGGATTTCTGCCCATTCTTCCTTGCAAAAGGCTTCTAGTTTTGTGAGATACTTGGGCTGTCTTGCATGCACTGCTCTTTTGAGGTCTATCCACAGATTCTCAATGATGTCCAGGTCAGGGGACTGTGAGAGCCATGGCAAAACCTTCAGCTTGCGTCTCTTGAGGTAATCCATTGTGGATTTTGAGGTGTGTTTAGGTTCATTATCCTGTTGTAGAAGCCATCCTCTTTTCATCTTCGGCTTTTTTACAGACGGTGTGATGTTTGCTTCCAGAATTTGCTGGTATTTGATTGAATTCATTCTTCCCTCTACCAGTAAATGTTCCCCATGCTACTGGCTGCAACACAAGCCCAAAGCATGATCGATCCACTCCCGTGCTTAACAGTTGGAGAGGGGTTCTTTTCATGAAATTCTGCACCCTTTTTTTCTCCAAACATACGGGGATGGTGCCGGAGGATTGGCATATTGTTCATGTCGTTCCATTGTTTAAAAAGGGTTCTAAGAGTAAACCTAGCAATTATCGGCCTGTGAGTTTGACGTCAGTGGTGGGTAAATTGATGGAAAATATTCTTAGAGATGGTACATATAATCATCTGGATAGACAGGGTCTGATTAGGAACAGTCAACATGGATTTGTGCATGGAAGGTCATGTTTGGCAAATCTTATTGAATTTTTTAAAGAGGTTATTAGGAAAGTTGACAAGGGTAAAGTGGTGGATGTTGCCTATATGGATTTCAGTAAGGCCTTTGACAAGGTTCCACAAGGAAGGTTGGTTAGGAAGGTTCAATCGTTAGGTATTAATATTGAAGTAGTAAAATGGATTCAGCAGTGGCTGGATGGGAGATGCCAAAGAGTAGTGGTGGATAACTGTTTGTCAGATTGGAGGCTGATGACTAGTGGTGTGCCTCAGGGATCTGTACTGGGTCCAGTGTTGTTTGTCATATACATTAATGATCTGGATGGTGGGGTGGTAAATTGGATTAGTAGGTATGCAGATGATACTAAGATAGGTGGAGTTGTGGATAATGAAGAAGGTTTTCAAAGCTTGCAGAGAGATTTAGGCCAGTTAGAAGAGTGGGCTGAAAGATGGCAGATGGAGTTCAATGCTGATAAATGTGAGGTGCTGCATTTTGGTAGGACTAATCAAAATAGGACATACATGGTAAATGGTAGGGCATTGAAGAACGCAGTAGAACAGAAGGATCTAGGAATAATGGTGCATAGTTCCCTGAAGGTGGAATCTCATGTGGATAGGGTGGTGAAGGAAGCTTTTGGTATGCTGGTCTTTATAAATCAGAGCATTGAGTATAGGAGTTGGGCTGTAATGTTAAAATTGTACAAGGTATTGGTAAGGCCAAATTTGGAGAATTGTGTACAGTTCTGGTCACCAAATTATAGGAAAGATGTCAACAAAATAGAGAGAGAACAGAGAATATTTACTAGAATGTTACCTGGGTTTCATCTCCTAAGTTACAGAGGAAGGTTGAGCATGTTGGGTTTTTATTCTTTGGAGCGTAGAAGGTTGAGGGGGGACCTGATGGAGGTATTTAAAATTATGAGGGGGATTGATAGAGTTGACGTGGATAGGCTTTTTCTATTGAGAGTAGGGGAGATTCAAACAAGAGGACATGGGTTGACAGCAACACTCACAACACACTGGAGGAACTCAGCAGGTCGGGCAGCATCCGTGGGAACGATGAGTCAACGTTTTGGGCCAGAACCCTTCGTCAGGACTGTAGAGGGAAGGGGCAGAGGCCCTATAAAGAAGGTGGGGGGAGGGTGGGAAGGAGAAGGCTGGTGGGTTCCAGGTGAAAAACCAGTATGGGGAAAGATAAAGGGGTGGGGAGGGGAAGCAGGGAGGTGATAGGCAGGAAAGATGAAGAAGGAATAGGGGAAAACACAATGGGTAGTAGAAGGAGGCGGAACCATGAGGGAGGTGATGGGCAGCTGAGGGAGGGGGCAGAGTGAAACTGGGATAGAGGGAGGGGGGGGGAGGGAATTACCGGAAGCTGGAGAATTCTATGTTCATACCAAGGGGTTGGAGACTACCTAGATGGTATATGAGGTGTTACTCCTCCAACCTGAGTTTAGCCTCATCATGGCAGTAGAGGAGGCCATGTATGGACATCTCTGAATGGAAATGGGAAGCAGAGTTGAAGTGGGTGGCTACTGGGAGACCCTGTCTGTTGTGGTGGACGGAGCCGAGGTGCTCGATAAAGCGGTCCCCCAATCTGCGTCGGGTTTCACCGATGTAGAGGAGGCCGCACCGGGAGCACCGGATGCAATAGATGACCCCAACAGACTCACAAGTGAAGTGTTTCCTCACTTGGAAGGACTGTTTGGGGCCCTGAATGGTAGCAATAAAGGAGGTGTAGGGACAGGTGTAGCACCTACACTTACAGGGATAAGTGCCGGGTGCGAGATCCGTGGGGAGGGACATGTGGATCAAGGAGTCGCAGAGGGACCGATCCCTGCGGAATGCGGAGAGTGGTGGAGAGGGAAAGATGTGCTTAGTGGTGGGGTCCTGTTGAAGGTGGCAGAAGTTGCGGAGGATAATGTGCTGGATCCAGAGGCTGGTGGGGTGGTAGGTGAGGACAAGGGGGACTCTGTCCCTGTTGTGGTGGCGGGAGGATGGGGTGAGGGCCGAAGTGCGGGAAATGGAGGAGATGCGGGTGAGGGCATCACTGATGACGGCGGAAGGGAAACCACCATCTTTAAAGAAAGAGGACATTTGAGATGTCCTGGAACGGAAAGCCTCATCCTGGGAGCAGATGCGGCAGAGACGAAGGAACTAGGAATAGGGAATGGCATTTTTGCATGTGGCAGGGTGGGAAGAGGTATAGTCGAGGTAGTTATGAGAGTCAGTGGGCTTGTAGAAGATGTCAGTGGACAGTCTGTCTCCAGAGATGGAGACCGAGAGAGCAAGAAAGGAGAGAGAAGTGTCTGAGATAGACCAAGTAAATTTGAGGGCTGGGTGGGAATTTGAAGTAAAGTTGATGAAATTGATGAGCTCAGCACGGGTGCAGGAAGCAGCACCAATGTAGTCGTCAATGTAGCGAAGGAAAAGTTGGGGAGCAGTACCAGAATAGGTTTGGAGCACAGACTGTTCCACATAACCAACGAAGAGGCAGGCATAGCTGGGGCCCATGCAATTTCCCATAGCTACACCCTTAATCAGAAGAAAATGGGAAGAGCCAAAAGAGAAGTTATTAAGAGTGAGAACCAGTTCCGCCAACCGGAGGAGGATAGTGGTGGTGGGGAACTGTTGAGGTCCATTATCCAAAAAGTAGCGGAGGGTTTTGAGGCCTTCTTGATGGAGAATGGAGGTGTATAAGGATTGGACATCCATAATGAAAATGAAGCAGTCAGGACCGGGGAAATGGAAGTTATTGAAGAGGTGGAGGGCATGGGATGTATCCCGGATGTAGGTGGGGAGGGACTGAACTATGGGTGACAAAATGGAGTCCAGGCAGGCAGATACAAGTTCGGTGGGACAGGAACAGGCAGGAACTATGGGTCTACCAGGACAGTCAGGCTTGTGGATCTTGGGGAGGAGGTAAAACTGAGCGGTACGGGTTGTGGGAATTATGAGTTTAGCGGCTGAGGATGGAAGGTTTCCGGAGTTGATAAGGGCAGTGATGGTATGGGAGACAATGGTTTGATGTTTTTTGGTGGGGTCCTGTTCCAGGGATAAGTAAGAGGAGGTGTCAGAGAGTTGCCGTTTGGCCTCAGTGAGGTAGAGGTCCGTCCGCCAGACTACTACAGCACCACCTTTGTCAGCGGGTTTGATGGTGAGGTTGGGATTAGTGCGGAGAGAGTGGAGGGCAGTGCGTTCAGAGGGAGTGAGGTCAGAACAGGAGAGAGGAGTGGTGAAGTTGAGATGGTTGATGTCTCGGCAACAGTTGGAGATGAAAAGATCAAGTACAGGTAGAAGGCCCGGGCGGGGTGTCCAGGAGGAGGAGGGTTGAAGACAGGAGAAGGGGTCCTCAGTAGGGGGAGGGGAATCCTTGCCAAAGAAGTAGACTCGAAGACATAGGCGACAGAAGAAGAGTTCAGCGTCATGGCAGGCACGGAACTCATTGAGGTGTGGACGGAGGGGGACAAAAGTGAGGCCCTTACTAAGGACAGAATGTTCTGCCTCAGAGAGGGGAAGGTCAGAGGGGATGGTGAAGACATGGCAAGGGTTGGGGCTGGGGTCAGAGGAGGGTGAAGAGTGGGAGGTCTCAGGAGGGAGAGGGGGCTTGGGATATTCAGGGAGAGTGGGGTTGGGCAGGATGTGGGATCAGAGGAATGGAAGGGGGGATGAGGGGCAGAGGGAAGGTTGGGAGTCGCGGGGAGGAAAGAGGGTAGTGGGAGAATAAGACGGGCGGTAGGACCCAGCAGCAGTAAGAGTGGTCCCGGTCTGAAGAGGGTCGGGACCTTGGTCCGAGCTGGATCTGGAGATCAGGGTGGCGGAGTCTGTAGCCTGCAGGGCCCCAGAGCTGAGGTCAGAGTCGGAGGCGAGTGGGTCTATGGCCTGCCGGGGGCTGGTGCCCATGTCCAGGAGGCGGTGGTTCCATTCGGGGTCAGAGTCAGAGGCGGATGGGTCTTCCACCTGCCAAAGGCCTGAGAAGTCGAGGTCCGAGGGGTCGGGGTCCGGGCTGGAGCCGGTCGTCGTTGTGGGCTCCAGGCGGGCGAGCTTGTGGTCCTTCTTGGAGCAAGTTGAGAGTTAGGGGGCAAAAGTTCAGGGGTAACATGAGGGGGAACTTCTTTACTCAGAGAGTGGTAGCTGTGTGGAACGAGCTTCTAGCAGAAGTGGTAGAGGTGGGTTCGAAATTGTCATTTAAAGTAAAATTGGATAGCTATATGGACAGGAAAGGAATGGAGGGTTATGGGCTGAGTACAGGTCGGTGGGACTAGGTGAGAGTAAGCGTTCGGCATGGACTAGAAGGGCCGAGATGGCCTGTTTCCATGTTGTAATTGTTATATGGTTATATGGTTATACCTTTGCTCCTGGCAGCCAAAAAGTTCTATCCAAAAGGTTCAAAGTAACATCTAAACAAGCCTGATTTATTTTGAAAACAAGTCCTGTGGACTGATGAAGTTAAAATAGAACTTTATGGCTGCAATGAGCAAAGGTATGTTTGGAGAAAAAAGGTTGCAGCATTTCATGAAAAGTATCCTCTCCAACTGTTAAGCACGGGGGTGGATCGATCATGCTTTGGGCTTGTGTTGCAGCCAGTGGCACAGGGAACATTTCACTGGTAGAGGGAAGAATGAATTCAATTAAATACCAGCAAATTCTGGAAGCAAGCGTCACATCGTCTGTAAAAAAGCTGAAGATGAAAAGAGGATGGCTTCTACAACAGGATAATAAACCTAAACACACCTCAAAATCCACAATGGACTACCTTAGAGGCGCAAGCTGAAGGTTTCGCCATGGCCCTCACAGTCCCCTGACCTAAACATCATCGGAAATCTGTGGATAGACCTCAAAAGAGCAGTGCATGCAAGGTGGCCCAAGAATCTCACAGAACTAGAAGCCTTTTGCAAGGAAGAATGGGCGAAAATCCCCCCAACAAGAATTGAAAGACTCTTAGCTGGCTACAGAAAGCGTTTACAAGCTGTGATACTTGTCAAAGAGGGGTATTACTAAGTACTGAACATGCAGGGTGCCCAAACGTTTGCCTTTTTTGTTATTTTGAAACTGTAAAAGATGGAAATAAACAAGTTTTCTTGCTTAAAATATTAAAGAAATGTGTCATCTTTAACTTTATGCCTTTTCGAAATCAGTGCAGTTTTTACTCACTTAGCTATTGACTAACAAAAATTTTGACCAAGGTTGTCCAAACTTTTGCATGCTACTGTACATATTATTATTTAGTAAAAGCAAGTGATAGAAACACATCGTAGGTCGGGTAGCTTCTGTGGATAAAGATCAATGGCAGAGCACTCACAGACTGCAGAATATCCTACTGATCTTCAGGCAAAGCATCTCAACAATAAAGCAGGGATCTGAGCAGACTGCTTCCACCCTTGTAGAGCATTGCACTACATGGGCATGCAAAGAACAGGTTATATTTGTTCAAGAATATGAGCCTGGACCTATTGTGCACCTTTATATTGTAAAGTTTCTTTTTCAATTTTAGATAAGGTGGACATCATTTATCTTCACTTTCTCATGTGTTCAATGTCAATAATGTGTGTGGAAAGATAAGGCCCATTTTGTTATTTTGTAGTCTGCAAAGGTGCTCTACAGGTGTAAACAGATCTCTCTTGTATTGGGTGGACAGTGAGCTTAGTATCTAGGTATCATATTGGTGGTTCAATAAATTCTAAATCACGGGCTTCAAGGCCTCAGTGGTTAGGTTCTGGATGAAAATCACTAGCCATGTTCCAGTATCCAAGCAGAAAGCCGGGAAATCATGAAATGAATGACTCATGGAAACTGCCTGGAATCTTTGCAAAATGATGTTTTGTGTTTGTATTCCCCTTGGACTAGGGTGGTGTTGCCAATATGGTGGTTGTCAAGCACAGGGAAAAGCCACATTCTGCACTTGTTGGCATTCTGAAATTGAAGTGATTCTGTCAGAGCCGCAGATCAGAGTACCCACTAATTCTAACTGAACATATCAGACACAAAGTTTACTCTTCTCTATAGTGAGTATGGTTTTTTTACAAGATTCACCTTATTGTTCGTTTTCCATTCTTTAGGGTTACAGGTCTTAGAGGAATACTCTGTTGCAATTCCTGCCATCGTTGGACTTGCAGATCTTCACCTTGGAATGCACTTGAGTCCCAGAAGTTAAAAAGCAAAAGCCATGCCTGTACTACCACAACCAGCCTATAAAATATAAACTCTGCTGAGGAAACTTCAAACTTTAGAGAAGTAAACTGCAGCTCAACATCTGTGAGCAAAACCTTTCAAGGAAACATCCAAGAAAGCAGCTATTAAGTTGTAAATTCTTTAACTTCTATGTTCCCATTTTAATTTCATTGGAAAGTTCCAGGAAACATGGAAAATCTATATAGCCACAATTTAACTTCAAACCTCACATTAACTCAGCATGAGACAGTTTGTGATGTCTCCTTCAAAACCCAGATATTCTAGATCAAAGCTCAAAGCCTAATTCCACGTTGCCGAATCTCTGCTGCTTTTGTCAAGTTTCTGTTTTATTCTCTCTCTAAGTTTGGTAAAACTTCCTTTTATCTGATAAGCATATTCTTGTTTGAATAAAGACCAAGGCTAAAAATGACTAAAATAGAAACATAATCAATTTTGATGTTTTAATTTATTATGCTGAAATAATCCTTTGCTTTGTTGTTCTAATTATGCCAGGATGAAGTTGTCAGATTGAAAGCTCTGGTTCTGTAAGTAAGCTCAAGTTAATATCTTTCAATATCCTGAAATTTACATCTCTGCCAAAATCTTTAATAATGAACCTTAAATTTGCACTATTAGTAATAACACACTTGGGTCTTCTTTGAGTGCTGATTCTCCCATTGTTTACATTATTGAGAAAATGTCAGCCTTTTGAATGTATTGTAGGGGTGTCAGAGTGGTGCTGACCTTGGGTACTGTCTGCGTGAAGTTTGCACATTTTCCCTGTAAATGTGCGGGTTCCCTCCAGGTCCAGTTTTCTCCCCCATGCCAAAGGTGTGTAGGATGGTAGATTAATTGGTCATTTTGAGTATGTAAGGGTTAGAACCTGAAGCATGTTGATGAGAAAGGGGTACGAGTAAAGTAGGTTTGAGTAAGATTAATATAAAATAGATGGTTGGCAGTGATTTGATGGGCTGAAGGGCCTGTTTCCATGTCTCTCTATGACTGAGTTGCACTGCAAAATGCAACCTAGCTATAATCTGGGAGAAATTTGCAATTGGAGATAAATCAACATTGTACCTTTTATCTAATATTACAATGTTTTAGGTCCACCAACCAGCAATGTTTGAGGTATATTTTTAAATGCACTTTCATTAAATACTTATTCCTTCAATGCTGCTAGGATTTTAAGCAGAAGCTGTTATTTTACTTTAGAACGGAAGATGAGACACAAAATGGACGCCTCTGGCATTTCAGCATGGTTCATTAGCATCATAATGGAACCCCCGTTGTGACCTCATCATTTTATTTCTTTGAAAAATACTAGCTGAATTTGAAGCAGCTTGGCTCAAGCACAAGCTGGCAAAATTAAAATTACTGAAAAAAGCACATTTATTCGCATGAAAAGAAGCAAGCTGACGACACTGAGGGAAATGTCTTATTCCTAAAGTGAGGTTAGTCTGTCAAAACCTAGGTGTGTTAACCATCCAAAATCCACCACAGTAACAAAAAAAAATGCTCTTAACCTGCCTTAGTTTTCTTTTCAAACAAAAAGCTGCTGTGCTCATGCGAGTTTTTAACTGAAACAGTCAGCTGAGATTTAACTTTGAAACACTGCCATGTGGTATAAAGCATGGCAACTCTCATACACCTGGCATTGTGGAAAGACAAGAAACAGTCATCAGCTGACTCTCAGTGATGTGAATAAGGCATTGGTTCCTTAAGGTTATTATAGACAGGGTTGGTAAAGGGGATAAGTTCCCACTATTTATTAAACACTCCCAATCACCTCAGATAGCCCCTGACAATCAAGTCCAGCTCCTGGCCTTTATGTATGCTTTAGTTACTAAGCCCGGCAGGACCATTTCTGTTGACAGGAGAAGGGGCAAAGGCAGGTTACTGCCACCTTAAAACCAGTCGCTGTGGGCCGACAGGGCTCATCCGTTGTGGTTGGCAATTCATCTCAGAGAAGGAAAATTCTGATCTCAAACCTCCACTGCCTTGCAGCTCTACCTATTCTTGGGGAAGGCTTTGGGAGTAAACCCAGAGGGAGAAGTCTGGAGCTGGAGTCCCTAAGGCAGTCCTATGTTGAGAAAAAAGCTACTAGCAAGTCCTGTGACGCAGCTGAGGCCAAACTGTATCGGGCTCTGCCGTTCCTTTGGGTTCACCAGTTGCATGGAGAAGGAGAGCTTGCTACATGGGCAACAGCTTGCTCTCCATATTGTACTGCCCTGGCTTACTTACCTAAACAACCTAGGATGCTGCGTCCATGGTCAACCCTGGCCAATGGAGGCCTCAGGATGAGGTACAAGGATCTTTGGGAGAACACTATAATCTGTGTTGTGTTTTGGGATGTTCCTAGCATACAAAACATTCAAGAAGTTCAATTACTTATTGATTACATAGAAAGGGTAGTGGAATTTTTGGGATGCATACACAGCATTGCCATGTATGCATGTGGAACATAATAATATAAGAATTAGGAGCAAGAGTAGGCCATCTGGCCTTTCGAGCCTGCTCCACCATTCAATCAGATCATGGCTGATCTGACCATGGACTCACCTCCACCTACCTGCCTTTTCCCCGTAACCCTTAATTCCCTTACTATGCAAAAATCTATCCAATCTTCTCTTAAATATATTTACTGAGGTAGCCGCCACTGCTTCATTGGGCAGAGAATTCCACAGATTCACCACTCTCTGAAAAAGCAATTCCTCCCCATCTCTGTCCTAAATCTACTCCCCCGAATCTTGAGGCCATGTCCCCTAGTTCTAGTCTCACCTACCAGTGGAAACAACTTCCCTGCTTCTATTTTATCTATCCTTTTCACAATTTCATATGCTTCTATAAGATACCCTCTCATTCTTCTGGACAAGATTCTTAATTCCAAATTCTTCCATGGTTGGGAAGGATTGCAGCTCTTGCATTCTGCAGTAGAAATGTGCAAGCCAGTATCACTTGATAAGTGACATGAAGGCAATGGAAATGATGCTTGAGGCAACGCAATGTAGATAATCTAGTAAAGAAGGCACAGTACGTTCTTGCTTTCATTGGTCAGAGCAATCTGCAAGAGGTGGGATGTCATATTGTGGTTGTATAAAACTTTAGTTAGGCCATTCTTGGAGTATTTGATGCATTTCAGGTTGCCCTATTACAGGAAGGATGTGGAGGCTTTGAAAAGACTGGAGAAGAGGTTTACCAGGATACTGCCTAGATTATAGAATATGAGCTATAAATGGAGGTTGGAACTTGAGTTGTTTACTCTGGAGCTTCAGAGGCTGAGGGGACACCTGATAGAATTTATAAGATTATGACATACGTAGTTAGGATAGACAGTCAGAATCTTTTTTCCCAGAATAGAGATGTCAAGTCCTAGAAAATATGCATTGGGGGTAAGAAAGGGAAACTTTAAAGGAGAAATGCAGGGCAAGATTCTTTTTATACATATGGACAGTCATGGGTGCCTCGAATGGATTGCTGGGTGGAGTGGCTAAAGCAGATATGATAGTGGTGTTTAAGAGACTGTTAGCTAGACTAATGAAAATGCAACGTTAGATGGATATGGATCATGTGAAGGCAGAAGAGATTTAGTTTAAGTTGGCATCATAAGCAGACTTTGTGGGATGAAGGGCCGGTTCCTGTGTGGTACTGTACTGTTCAATGGGTGATATGTGGAGTTCACAACCTTGATGATCTTAATAGGCAGCACTGCCCTTTGTTGAATGGGTTAGGATTTGAAAATTCAAGTCATCACTGTAAACCCTCCAAAAGCACCTGGTACATTTAGCTCCCTCCTCCCCTTCCCGTCTGAAGAACACTAGGAAATAATTGCACTTCCTAGCATGCTTTTCTCTTCAATTATCTCAGATGGGCAATCCATTTATCTTTAGTGTCTTGACTGTGATGCATACTGTTCTTTGCATTGAGGAGGTTTGGGAAGGGACTAGGGAACCAGTATAGCTGAGTGGGTGGTGAAAGATGCAAAATCAAAAAAGCAAGAACATAGGTACCACCAGTAGATCCCAGATCTCTCCCTCCTCATACCACGACATTCTAGGCATATATCTACCTAAGATTCTATTATGGATGTTGATACTTTGCTACAGACTCTGTAAAATCACTTGAAAAAGTAAAGGACAACGATCAGTCATAACTGTCTTTGCAAGTTAACACCCAGCAACAAAGCAATTCCCCAGCTGCGAATGTGAGGGATTGAAATGCCAGGGTCCAGTGCTGCAGTTGGAACTAAACATTCTGGAAGCAACTCACAACTGTAGTACAATTTCACCAAAGGCAATATGACCAATTAACAGTTATAAAGACATTACAAAAAAAGGAAGATAGTATGGCATACTAATGAGTCATTTGTCATAGATTATCTGGGTCCAAGGTCTTAAACAATTTACATGGTTAATTTCTCATGGAACAATGCCACTTTATTGGACTAATTTCCAAATCAAACAATCTGTCCTGTTTTCACATAGAAAGGTAACTCCAGTTTCACTTTAAAAATGCAATATGGATAGTCAGCTTCTAATTTTAATCCAGCTTCAGAACCTATTATGAAGGTTTGTTGTTTGGCAAATAACAAGAATGTTGCTTCTAATCCTCAGTTAAAGATCCCCTAAATAGTTCAAAAACAAAACTACACTTAAATCAAGGTTAAAGTTCTTTAATGTGATGTCTTCTCACATTATCTGAAACTGAGATCTGAAACTCGATTCATTAAAATTTAGTTCAGAAATATTTGTGCAGAAATGTAATAATTCATAATTTTTCCAAATATTTCTTAAAATTCAATGGATTGTGTGATACATTGAGAAACTGGTAATAATGGAGGCCACAAAATGGTGTTTGTAGCAATAAGCAGTCTGTTGGAGAAATTCAGAAGGTCAAGCAGGATCTGTGTGGAGGAAAGAAATTATTGATTATTCTAGCAAGCAGTAAATGGGTTCAGGTATGTTAGGAAAGTTGTTTGCTGCTCCAGCTTCCAGTATCTGCAATCACATGTGTCTCTTTTGTTTGTAGGTCTGTATTTAAATCATTGACCAAGTCAAGCAGCTATCAGAACACACCTTGCAATGAAATACCCAATCCACCCCACCCTTCTCCATGAGGGTTGTGCTAATCATTGTGCACTCACCTGGGAGCCTCCCAGACTGTGAAGTTTCCCTTCCCTCATGCAAAATCTGGTGGATGTTGTCACCCTTGTCCACATTTTTTGGAAGGTTAGCTGCTGCCAACACTGCCAGTGCCTCAAGGTCTCATTGTGATCACCAGCATCACTGACACGCAGTTAAACCCTCTCGCTTAACACACAGTAGTTTTTTTATTCCCTCTTCTTACTTTATGCAAGTCCTATTTCTTCCATCCTTGTTGCTAATTCTTGCTAGTATCCCCTAGTGTTCTCTCAGTCTATATTTAACCCCACCTTCTTTTCCTATCCAATTCCATCATCTTCTTCCCTTTATTACCTCACCTATTGCTTCCTAATCTCTGTCTCTATTTCCACTCTCCTCTCCTCTGTCTACCTATCCAAGCATTACCTGGACCCACTCAATGCTTGGTAAATATTGCTCTACTCTTTCCCCTCATCTCTTTATACTTGTTATCTCACTTTTACTTTTTTAGTCCAGATGAAAAGTCTTGACCCAAAATGTTGACTGTCCATTTCCCTTCACAAATATTGTTTGATCCACTGAGTTCCTCTAGCAACTTGGCTGTTACTAAATTTTAAACCTACAATCATGAGTATCTGTTGCTTGTGTTAAGTGTTTAATTAGAATTTTAAAAAGTAAGTCCATTTTAGTACAAATTCCTTGACATTCTTTGTCTTTAATAAATTCTAGGGAGAATCCTGGCAATGTTGGCAGGTAAAGATGAACTATTAACCTAGGTTAGTGTCATGTTTGCTCTTAATAAAGACAAACTTAGCATGGGTTTAACACTAGGAGCATTTTATTTACAGAATGGTTTTAGCTCAACACTGAGCATGTGCTCAACAACGTCGTTTCTGGTTCCAGGTGAACTATTCACATTACCCACTGGGAACTGAAGTTCTTTATTATGTACACATATAATAACACATCTTCTCTTTTAAAGAAACACAAACATGATACTATGTCCCCATGTACCTGCAAGGAACAGTAATCCTTTCCAACAAAGATATTTATATTAATTTCAATTGTAATGACCAAGTACAGTCCCTTATTCACTCAACAACTTTCAATCAGTCTCTGGGGTGGTCTGATGTCCTCGCATGGACCACGTGCTAGAATTGTGATCTCAGATTCGTACTTGATCTGTAGGTTTCAGGACTGGAAGGCTTTTCGCAGTCTTGTCATGATACTGTTTCTGTTTTTCTTTCCCTTTCACTTTATCCAATTTGACATTGTGTTTTTCTTAGCTTGTGCTCATATGGTGTCTGCAGTCCTACACGTATTCACAATCTTTTCCAGCGTCAAATCATTTTCACCGAGCAATTTTCTCTGAGCCCATTACCTGGAATTCCACAAACAATTTTGCCTCTAATTAGTGGGTCTCTCAAATCTCCAAACTTACAGGACTTACTCAGTGTGTGGAGCTCAGCTAGGCATTGGTCAAAGTTAACACCTTGTTTTTGATCGCAGGAAAATAACTTATATGTTCTAAATGTTATATTTTTACTTGGGACAAAATACTCCTCAAATTTTGTAATTAGAGTGTCCAAATTAAAAACTGTCTCATCAACTTGAAAGCTGTTATAGATGTCCAAAACATCATTGTCAATTAGATATAGAAAAATAGACACTTTCAATTTTTATCAGCCCCTCCTGCTCCACTAGCTGCTAAATATATATTGAATCACTGTCTGAAACATTCTTAGTTATCAGTTAGATTGCTGGTAAACCGCATAGGTGCGGGAGGGCTTAGCTTATTCTCAATGGGAATTTTCAGCCTCTCACCTGAATTTCTCTTGGTGAATTCAGGACAACATGATCTCTTGCCTCATTGTCCAGTTTTTCTCTCCATCACTAGTGTCTTTTCCTTAGTTGTGCACGATATTTATTTGCTCTCTGTGTTCAGACCTCACGCAGACTTCTGACACCATGTTATGTTTGTTCTTAATAAAGACAAACTTAGCATGGGTTTGATGTGAGAACATTTTATTTGTAGAAGAGCTTCAACTCAACACTGAACACTTGTGCCCAACTCACCAATGTCATTTCTGGTTCTGGGTGAACTGCCCACATTGCCCACTGGGGACTGAAGTTCTTTATTATATACACACACATAATAACACAGTCAGCATGGATGTTTTGAGCTGAGGTCTTTTTCTCTGCTCTCTGACTCTATGATTCTATGTTCTGACTATGACAAGCTCATCAAACTAGAGCCATCGAACTAGCTAACTGGGACAAGGCCTTTGAGGAGAATTGTTTGGCTGACTATATCAAAAACTGTAGAGAACGTAAAATGATGACAGGAAAAAAATGTATTATGCTCAAAATCACATTCAGAGAACAGCTTGCATAGTTTGATTGACATTTGACATCCCAGAGCCTTTGCAAAGTTACAAAGGAGTGTGATATTGATCTGGAATGAAGCAACATTGGCAACAGCCAAAAATTAATTGGGGATTCAATCAATGCAAAAGGAACTGTGGGAATGGACACAAAGATGGGAAGGAATTGAGTAAGGGTTGGGAGTAAGCTATAATACCAAGAAAAGGAGAAAGAGATCCCTCCTCTCTACATATTCACAAAAAAAAAATGAAATTTAACTTAGCCCATGTTGTCTGATATTGGTAACTCCTAGATTATAGATAAAAAAGTTAGAAAGTTTAATCTAAAAAGCAATTCAATGTAACAAAGCTGCATTTTGATTTTCTGGTCTGAGTCCCACTCCACCAATAAACAAACCAAGAAAGTTCACAGATTGGAATTTCAACTATCTCTGAGACAGATGGAAAGATGGGATCAGTCATCCAATCATCAAAACCTCTTAGAAAACAAGTTAAGATAACAACTTCAGGTCTCCACTAAATAATGAAAGATCACAGGAATATCTATATACAAGGATGGTGTAGTAATCCAGTGCAGAAATTGATCAAGTGAAGAACTAAACAACATTTACCTATGTCAGGCAATGTAATCAAACTCAAAGTAATTGAAAATGTGGTGTGGAAGCTCATCAGTTCCCTCTGTAATCATTCACTCAGTACAAAAGGATTCATTGCTCTTTCAGAAGAGCCAAAGATCTTCCTCATCTTTAAAGGAGTGACAATATTACATAGCAGTTGCAGGGAAGAGTAAAAAGCTAAACACTGGTGATTTCAGATGCCAGAAGTCCTTGCATTCATCAAGCAAAAATTACTAAATCTTTGGAAGATGTGGACTCCATTATCCTATGTCTAATGGTAATAATTTGATTTATCTCATTTTAATACAGCAAACAGGATAGGAATGAGAAATGAAACCAAGCTCACACACAGCTACATAAAGCTTTGCTGTAGTATTCTATTGTTTACAACACTGTTGGTTGTTTGAAATGTCAGTTTGTTGCTCTATTCAAACTTAACATTTCTTACATGCTGACCGTAGAATGGTACAGGAGTTGAATGTAGTGTTGTCCATTCCAACTGTCCATTGTGATCTATCACCAGATATTAATCAACGCAGGAACCTGTTGCTTATGCTCCTATTTACAATTCCATACCCTGGTCTCATTGCACAGCTGTTTAAGGTAGCTGTAGTTCCCAAGATGAGACCAACAAACAGATTTTACTTAAAATGATATAAAATGTTTTTATATCCATTTAAGAATACAAAACACCAACAAGTACAGCCATGGGTACCTGGTTGGTAGTGGAGGCAAATACAATAGAGACATTTAAGAGAATCATAGGTGCATGAATGTGTAGAGAATCAAAGGATGTGGTCATTGTGCAGGTAAAAGGGATTAGTTATTTAGGTATTTAATTACCAGTTTAATTAGTCTGACACAACAATGTCTGTCCCTGTGCTGTGTATTCATGGTGGCCAAGGACCATTTTTTACTGTTGATCCTTTAATTGGATCGGTAAATAACATCACCAAACAGAAATAAGATAGTGAACTTCTGAAGAAACTGTAGCAACACTCTAGAGAGAACTGAACATTTGTTTTACACAGTCATTGGAGACTAGCACAGCCCCTTACATATCCTGATTATATGTGATGCTTGGTTGTCTTATCAAAATATGGTCTCATTTGTAAGTATAGCAAGGTAGAAAGAGGGACACTGAGTTTGGAATTATGTTTCATATTAGTCCTCATTAATATTGATTTTGGTTTCCTGTCAGAATCATCCTAACACAATCAATAACAGCATCCACAGTTTACCTAACACATTTACCTTCCATGAACCGTCTGATGTGAGTCATGCCCAAATTCCACCCATTTTTATGCATGTTAAATTTTTCACCACAGCATCCAGATTGAACGTGATCTTGACTTGGCCATGAAGATGTGACGTTGCCGTTCCTAAGTCCCTGTTTCACATTGAAGTGGATTAACAGAGAAGCGCAATAACTGCAGCAGTTTGTTAACAGAGCACCTATACAATACTCTTCAAATTTCCTTTTGACTCATAAAAATACATCACTAACAACTATCATCTTTTGCATCAAAAGGTTGTATATTCAAGACCTAATGCAGAAATAAACACATTATCCAGGTTGGCAGGTCACAATAGCTTTGTCAAGGTTGTGCAGTGTCAAAAGTACCAACTTTTAACTTTTCGCTTATAGTGTCCTTTTCTTTATACTGATACATCAAATTACCTAGAAAGCTGTCCCCTGATACTATTGGAAGGAGGCAGGAGAGAAGTCCTTGACCCAACAAATATTTCAAACAAATTGCATAAACATTTAATTCGTTGCATGTTTCAGGGAGCATTCAGTGCACAAGTTAGGTTCTATGTTGCCTACAGGTACGCTTCATCGTTATAGCTTCCTCTGAGGTGGGCTGAGACCTTGCAAGGACCATACGTGCCCGCTGCTCAGTTGATGACACTTTTCTATGTGCTGGAATTCACTTGCCTCCCATCAGTTCACTTTCCAAGACAAATTCCACAGAACAATCTCAGATATAAAATCGACAAATCAAAATTCAAATTCAGTGATATGCACAATATCATCTTTTATGTTTATTAAACTCTACTTCAGAGATACTGTTCCGATAACTTTATTGGGATGAAATTTCAGAAGCAGAGTTCAACTCACTCATGCTTTTACATTACATTTTGATTAAGCATGGCTACCTATGACAGACTTCTCACGGCAAATTGCTACAGTTTTCCCCTGCTATCTGAAGGTAGAGCATTCCTATGAAACCTTTCGTAAGCCAAAATGGCATAAAGCGAAGAAGCAATTACCATTAATTTATATGGGAAAAATTTTTGAGCGTTCCCAAACCCAAAAAAAACCTACCAAATCATACCAAATAACACATAAAACCTAAAATAACACTAACATATAGTAAAAGCAGGAATGACGCCGACTAAAAGAAGCCCACTTTGCTACTAGCAGAACCAGTAGTAACATTGGCAGCTTTCAAGATTCTTTCTCTCTGCATGTAAATAGTATGAATGGTGGACGCAGGCAAATTCAACACACGCATGTCTTTATTTTGTTCACCAAGATCGAAACACTTAATTACATCCAGTTTTACACTAAGCGTAACACCCTTACGAGCTCTGTTAGGCTTCTTTGATACCTTAGGACATATCCTGCTAACGGATGCACAAAATAAATTGAGATAAAGCACAGATGCTCACAGACACAGTTCAAAGCTATGGTGGCTTGATGCTGAGATGTTGAGTGTAGTTCCCGGGGAAGGAACTTGGTGGCGCCACTCTCACTGCTCGGGGTGCGCACTGCCTCTATAACGGCTTGCTGCAAAACAAACGCTGAACGCTATTTTAGATTTTTGCCTTTTTTCGCAAAAGTGAAAATCCTCTTCGGATTTCTTTCGGTTCGCGAAAACGGGTACTAATGTAGGTCTTTCGTAAAAGCAAAGTGGCGTAAAGCGAACTCTTGAAAAGCGGGGGATACCCGTATTAAGAATATGCCTTCTGCTAACCACAGTTCCTGTCTTTGGTGCCGCTTTGTGAACACGTGATCCCTTAATCATAATCTATTGCCACTCCTGTGCATTACCGAGGTGGTTTGAGTGTGTGAGGTGACACGTTTTACCGACTGAACTGTGAGAATCTCTCATCACAGATGAACTTGCTGCAGATTGTGCCCACCGGGGTGCTGCACCTGGTACACAACAAAGCATCTGTGGAAGGTGCAACACGATTGTGGTAATTATTCCCAAATCCAGAACCATCTTCTGAATCCTCTCCTGTTGCAACATTAACTCAGTAACCGATACTGTATACCTGCTGGTCTTTAGGCGGTTACATCAAGGTAACGGCACCAATGTAGCCAATGAAGCTTGAGGTATAATCATCTGTATACATCTCTAGCATGTGTGGGTCATAAAAGTTCATCAGTAGTCAACATCCAAAATCACCCCCACTCCCTGGGGATCAGATATTCACAAAGTAGCACCAAAACCAAGCATTATGATTGTTATCACAGCCATTCTAAAAACAGGTCCTAAACTCACAATCCCAAGCTTGTCATCTGCTGGATGTGGTTGGTGTTTTTGTCCCATTATCTGGCAGAAAGCTTAAAGAAGGGACAACCCTTTCAAATTCACTAATATTAAACTAAAAAGACTCCAGGTATTTTCATAGACCAAGGACTCAATTGCTTGCGTGAGCATAAAGCTTGTAGATTAATACAATTTTAAGAGAAATACACAGAGACTGTAACAAGTGCTATAGGCACTCTCTGCTTTGCTGTTCAATGAGTCAAACAGTTGCAGATCAATGTTGCCAAAAATACTCACATCTTTTGACAAGCATTGCAAGACTGTAACTATCAGTTCCTATGAAGTGTACCTCTTTACATGTGCCCTTTAGAATTTTATTGCTGTGTAAGTATTACCCAAGTGAATATATGTTGACAGTAAAACCCTGGTGTAACATTTTGTTTTTGATTCCCACCATTTTGCAGAGCAAAAAGAATGTTGAACTAACTGGATGATGAAACATCTTGTACAGATCTTTGATAGTGACCTAAACATTTTTCAGGAATGTTTGACACCACAGATGAAAGATGCTTCATCATTTCTCACTTTAGCTGAAGCAAGTGGTATGAATTCTTGGACCGCTGGTGAACAGAATGTGTAATTGTAGAATCCTACTTTGCTGCCATCCCTCTCATCGTGTAGCTGTGGCACACTGTCTAGTTGAAGTTCCAAGTAATGCTTTGGGCCCCTGAGCCACTCTTCTGTGTACTTCCTATTCTGTGAATTTCTCAACCTATCCTTTTATCTGAGTTGTTCTTTGGTCTCAGCAATGCTGCACACAAGGACTAGGAGGAGGAGTGGGTGATTTAACCCCTCCTGCCTGCTCCACAATTCAATAAGATTATGGCTAATTTCTCACATCTATGACGCTTTTGTTCAAAGCCCAGATGCCTCGATTACTCCATAAGACTATAAGATAGGAGCAGAATTAGACCCATTGAGTATGTTCTGCCAGGGAAGTTTGGCCAGGTGGATTCAGAATTGGTTTGCCTGCAGAAGGCAGAGGGTGGTGGTGGAGGGAGTACATTCAGATTGGAGGATTGTGACTAGTGGTGTCCCACAAGGATCTGTTCTGGGACCTCTACTTTTCGTGATTTTTATTAACGATCTGGATGTTGGGGTAGAAGGGTGGGTTGGCAAGTTTGCACAAAGGTTGGTGGTGTTGTAGATAGTGTAGAGGATTGTCAAAGATTACAGAGAGACATTGATAGGATGCAGAAGTGGGCTGAGAAGTGGCAGATGGAGTTCAACCCGGAGAAGTGTGAGGTGGTACACTTTGGAAGGACAAACTCCAAGGCAGAGTACAAAGTAAATGGCAGGATACTTGGTAGTGTGGAGGAGCAGAGGGATCTCGGGGTACATGTCCACAGATCCCTGAAAGTTGCCTCACAGGTGGATAGGGTAATTAAGAAAGCTTATGGGGTGTTAGCTTTCATAAGTCGAGGGATAGAGTTTAAGAGTCGCGATGTAATGATGCAGCTCTATAAAACTCTGGTTAGGCCACACTTGGAGTACTGCGTCCAATTCTGGTCACCTCACTATAGGAAGGATGTGGAAGCATTGGAAAGGGTACAGAGGAGATTTACCAGGATGCTGCCTGGTTTAGAAAGTATGCATTATGATCAGAGATTAAGGGAGCTAGGGCTTTACTCTTTGGAGAGAAGGAGGATGAGAGGAGACATGATAGAGTTGTACAAGATAATAAGAGGAATAGATAGAGTGGATAGCCAGCGCCTCTTCCCCAGGGCACCACTGCTCAATACAAGAGGACATGGCTCTAAGGTAAGGGGTGGGAAGTTCAAGGGGGATATTAGAAGAAGGTTTTTTACTCAGAGAGTGGTTGGTGCGTGGAATGCACTGCCTGAGTCAGTGGTGGAGGCAGATACACTAGTGAAGTTTAAGAGACTACTAGACCGGTATATGGAGGAATTTAAGGTGGGGGGCTTATATGGGAGGCAGGGTTTGAGGGTCAGCACAACATTGTGGGCCGAAGGGCCTGTACTGTGCTGTACTATTCTAAGTTCTATTCCAAGATGGGGGATTTATCATCCCTCTCACCCCATTCTTCTGCCTTCTCCTCGTGACTTTTGACACCACTACTAATCAAGAACCTACCAACCTCTGCTTTAAATACACCCAATGACTTGGCTTCCACAGTTCTCTTATTCTCCAAAATCCATAAATTGCTGATTTAGTCCACCTGCTTCTGAACACACTAACCATTGACCCGTGTTTCTCTCTATTGTTGTCTCTCCACCCACCAGCTGTGAAGTATGATAAAATACAATTAATGCAGTCCTTAATGAGAACATAAAAATGGAAATAGCGTTGGTTTTGTAGCCATTCAGAACTGCTGCCCGTCCTCAGTAATTTCGAGGCTGATATGGTCTTGGCCTCACACTTCTGTGCTTGTCCTCCATAACCCATATTCCAAAAATCTCCTCCCCCCACTGCCTTATACTTAGTGACCCCTCCACCCCACCTCCCACAGCTGGAATCGAAAATTCCAAACATTCAGAACTTTCTGAGAAAAGAAATTCCTCATTTCCAATTAAATGGCTGATCCCTTATTCTGAAACTCTATCCCCCAAGTTTAATATTCTCACAAGGTCAGACATCCTCCTAGTATCTATGCTCTCATGTTGATTTACTATCGCATGTTTTCAAATAAAATTAATTCTCATTCTTCTAAATTCTGGTAGGGCTCAGCCTGCTCAACATTTTCTCATAAATAGTGCCTCCATTTCAGGAATCAATCTAGTGAATAATTTCTGGACTGCCTCCAATGGAAGTAATTCCCTCCTTAAAGAGTGAAAACCATATATAGTATTCCAGGTATGGCTTCTTTCTTTGCTGTGCAATCTGAAAAGGCGTCCTATTGTTATACTCCCTTCCAATAAAGACTAACTTCTGATAATTATAAATGTTCCTGAATTATAACTTTCAGTGTTTTGGCTAGGTCCTCTGTACATCAGTACCCTTTTGTTTCCATTCAAAACAAACATTCTACTTGTCTTCCTACCAATGTAAATAATTTCCATCTACAAAATGTCTACCCATGTACAACAGATCTATGTCGTTCTACAAACACTCAGCTGCTTTACCACCTGCCTTTTGTACCATCAGTAAAATGGGCTACTGTACATGCAACTGTCATCAACAGAGAATGGACGTTGTTAAAATAGCAACACTGATTCCTGTGGCACCTCACTAGTTACAGTTTTCCAACCTAAGAGGGACCAATTTATCCCTCCTCTGTGTTTTCTATTAGCTATCCAATCTTTAGTCCATGCCTGAATGTTGCCCTCAGCATGAGGGCAGTATATTGCTTTTGCAGTAAATGTCTTTGATAAACCTTGTCAAATGCCTTTTAGAAATCCAAATACCTGTACATTACACCTGCTGGCTCCTTTTCTATTCAAACTGCTTGTTACATCCTCAAGAGTTTTTATTAAATTCCATTTATAAAATTCAATGTTCCTTCTATTTGAAGGTATTGTGATTTTCTAAATGCTTTGCCAATGGATTCTAACATTTTGCCAAGAACAGGTGTTAAGGTTATAGGTCAATATGTTTTCTACTTCCTGTTTCCAAATTTCCTACTATAGGAAAGCTTTATTTATGCACATTCAATCTGCTGGATCCTTTCCAAAATCTAGAGAATATTGAAATGCCCCAATCAATGCATCCATTCTCATTAGAGATATTTCTTTAAGATGCTAGGTGCCAGCCATCGTCTAATCAGCTCTAATCAGCCTCATTAGCATTCCCCAGGAATATAATTGTTTAAGCTGCTTCCCACCCCACATTCCCCTCCTTCCCAATGCATACTTTTTATGACTTTTACCATGAAGGTAGATCAAAATATCTGTCCAAACTCTCTACTATTTTCTTATTTTCCATATTAGTTCACCATTCTCCTGATTTATAAATAATCCTTGAAATATTGTACACTTTATCTTTCAATTTGGTTTCTTCTCTACTTTCCTTAGTTAATCACAATGGAATCATTGCATCTGTTTCAGAGTTATGAAATATTTCCTTCAATATCTCCTACTGCTTAGCCACCATCTTACTTTTAATCTGTTTTCCCAAGTTATTTTAGCAAAGTCTGCCTTCATATTTTTGTTACTACCTTTCAGAACTTTAGCTGCTTTATCCATCATCTTTGTTTCATCCTGAAATCAGAATTCAGAATGTTTACAGATGATTGCACAATATCCAATTCTAGATGCAACTCCTTAATGAATGAAGTATCAGAGCCTGCATACAGAAATGTCAAGAAAACATTCAGGGATGAATTCATGATTGTATGGCTAGGCACAGCTTAAACAGCACCTATAAATTTGCAATGACATTACTACCCATGGCATAATTTCAGATGGTGACGAAGCAGAGAACAGGAGCAAGATAACCTGTTGATTGAGTGGTGTCGCCTTGCACTCAATGTCAGTAAGTCCAAAGAACTGATTGTGGACTTCAGGAAGGGGAATCCAGGGAATGCACTAGCTCCCTTCAAGGGATCAGAAATGGAAATGGTAAATAGTTTCGAGTTCCTGCATGTCAACGCCTCTGAGGATCTATCCTGGGCCCAACACATTGATGCATTTACAAAGAAGGCACAATAGTGGCTATATTTCATTAGGATTTTGAGAAGAATTGGTATGTCACCAAAGACTGTTGCAAATTTCTACAGATATACCATGGAGAGCATTCTAACTGATTGCTCAGTCAGGTATGGAAGGGCAACTGCACAGGATTGAAATAGGCTGCAGAAAGTTGTCAACTCAGCCAGGTCTATCATGGGCACTAGCCTCCCCAGCATCAAGGACACCTTCAAATTATGATACCTCAAAAAGACAGCATCCATCTTTAAGGAGCCCCATCATGCTTTTTTTTCTCATTACTACCATCAGGTAGGAGGTACAGAAGCCTGAAGACACACACTCATGTTTCATGAACAGCTTCTTTCCCTCCACCATCAGATTTCTGAATGGACAATGAATCCATGTACACTATCTCAGTATTTTCCCCACTCTCTTTGCACTTCTTATTTTTTTGTTATATACATACATATATATATATATATATATATATATATATATATATATATATATAGATATATATATATGTGTGTGTGTGTGTGTGTGTGTGTGTGTATATATATATATATATATACACAGTATATTGTAATTTATATTTTTTATTCTTATGCTAATAAACAACATTTCCATAGATGCTGACTGACCTGCTGAGTTCCTTTAGCATTTTGTTTGTATTAGATTTCCAGCATCTGCAGACTTTCTAGTGTCTATATTAAACCTGATTCTAAACTGATATGTGCCACATTATAGCTGTGCTCAAAAATGTCAAGCAATGATTATCTTCAAAATTGAAAGTCTTACCATCAGCCCTTTTTATTCAATAGTGTCACATCTATTGAGTAAACAGGCTTATTCTTGTCATATCCAATCGATACAGTTCATTTCATTACAACATTGCATTGAGGTAGCACAAGGTAAAACAATAAAAGAATTCAGTATAAAGTGTTATAGAGAAAGTGCAGTGTAATAATGTGCATAACAAGTTACATTGTGAGGCCAAAGGTCTATCTTATCATTCTAGGGAACTGTTCAATAGTCTTATAAAATTGGGATAGAAGCTGTTCTTGAACCTGCTCCCATGTGCTTTCAGGGATTTGCATTTTCTGCCCAATGGAAGAGGATGGAAGAGGTGAGAAGAGGTGGTGGGATCCTCTATCATATTGCCTGCCTTACCAAGGCAGTGAGGAGGGTATACGGAATCCATGGAGGGGAGGTTGATTTCTATTAGTCACCTACTACCAATGCCCTTAGAGTCATTGTTGACCAGGAATGCAACTGGACCAACCACAGAGAGGCTGGGTGACCTGATGTCCTGACATCCAAAAGCCGAAGCACCATATGTAAGGTACAAGTCAGGAGTGCGATAGAATACCTTCGACTTGCCTGGGTGAGTGCTGCTCAAACAACATTCAGGGAGCTTCTCATTTTCCAGGACAAAGCAGGCTGCTTGGCACCTCATCAACCATGCTAACCTCCATTGTCTCCATCAAAGGCACACCGTGACAGCAGAGTCTATTACCTACAGAAGACATTGAAGATACTCACCTGGACTAGCATCTCTCAAACCCACAACTTCTACCACAGAGATCATCAAATACATGGGAGCACCATCATATTCTTCCTTACCATATCTGCCTCTGGAACCCCCACCCTTACAGTTCTGTGGGAAGCTCTTTGTCTCCTCGCCAGGTGCTCTGCTTTCTTCCCACAATCTAAAGACATACCAGTTGGTAGGTTAATTGGTCACTGTAAATTGTCCTGTAATTAGGCAAGGGTTAATCAGGGGTTGCTGGGTGGCGTGGCTCAAGGGGCTGGAAAGGTTTATTCCATGCTGTATCTCAATAAATAAATAAAAGATTATCCAACATGTTTAAAAACTACAGTACATTTATCAATCTTATTCCAAATTGTGAAATTTTGTCAAGCTCTAATCATTCTTCCTCAGATGATTCTTTGCTATGAATTGTTTATTAACACTGCTTTGCTACACTTGACAAGATCTAAACTAACTGATCTCCCAATCCGTTCCAATAGACAGGAAACTGCTCAAATCATGGACATTATCAACACTATCTTGCCCAATTTGAGTTATTCATTCTTCATGGACAAATCATGTTTGACAGTAAATATTATGTCTTTCTGGTTGGGTTTCAATGAGAAATTAAGATCTTTTATTTCTTACTTTGTTCCTTGAGTTATATAAAGTTGAGGTATCCTTGTGTTCTTGCATAGATCTTTGCTGCTTTGTCACATTTGCAAGGAAAAGTAAGGCAATCCAGAAAAGGTTAGTCTATTCACATCCTTATGTTCATTTACACTCAAGGAGAGAGACCTCGAGTCTATAGGAACATAGGGATGAGAAAAGACTAACCTCCCCTGGATTAATTTCCCTATGCCATGAAGGTATCCTGCTTCTTCATGACAGTCTACTCCCTGATTGACTTCATACACAAGTTTAAAGCTATGTATCTCCCGGGCAAAAGATGCTATAAGATCTTTTGTGGGCTGTACTAGTGTGAAATGTATTGTATGTTGAGTAGGTCAAGGAATAATTAAGAATAATTGTACTTGTCATTGTCGGTCCACCAGCGCTTGGGGCTTATAATGACGAGAAGGTACCAGAGAGACTGAAGATAGTATTGTGCTGTAACCTTTCTTACTTTACTAAAACCATACTAAAATCATGCTCAAGACTTTAGAACAAAGAGAGGAAAAGCTGACGTCCCAGATGACTGGATCTGGCCAGTCTTTATAAACTTAACAGAGGCATGTCTCTCAAATGATCTTCCATCAAATTAAAATGGGAAAATATCCGTTTAGAGGAAGGAGGCATTTTGGAGTGGAAAGTCATCCCCATGGTGTGGCAGGGGCTATGGTTGTGATGTGAGTGGTTAATTGTTGGTTTTCCTTCAGTATTAATAATCTCTGCCAAATGTCCTCTCCTATGTGATAATTTCCACCTGTCCACCCCAGTCATTGATTTCGATTCTGTCTAGAAATCCTGCTCATCCTCCCGAACATCTTCCAATATTTTCTGTGCTGGTTTTGAGTTTCCAGTCATCGCAGGCACTTGGCTTTTTGTACAGTATGTTGGGCGAGAACGTGAAGCATAGACTATAGAAACGTTGTGATATGGGAGAGAGGGCAGTCTGTATTGTCCTGGCTCAGGGAGATCTCTAGAGCCAGTGGATCAAGTTGGGCATCAACTAATTAGCTGTTCCTCCAAACTAATTGACTTTTCTCTGCCAGAGGAGATGGTGACAGTGGTCAGTTTGGAGGTAGGTGGAGAATTGTTTGAACATGACAAAGTAGAATGTATTGTAGGTGGAAGAATAACAGCATTTATGATTCTTTGTGGCCAGGAATATATCAACAGAAAAAGGTAATGAGCTAGGAAATGGCATTCCATTGCATTTCATTGCACAAAATTGAAGGATAAAATTATCACCAAAGCAGAGAGCTGTAAAATCTCAGTAAGGCACTCTTACAGATCGGGGTGTCAGAGTTCAGAGTTCAATTCCAATGCCCTCTGTACGGAGTTTGTGCTTCTTCCCCATGACTGGGTGTGTTTACTCCAGGTGTGCTGGTTTCCTCCCAGAGTCCAAAGACTTACCAGTTAAGTAGTTTAATTGGATATTGTAAATTGTCCTGTGATTAGGCTAGTGTTAAATAGATGAGTTGCTTGGTGGCACATCTCATTGATCCAGAAGGGCCTGTTTGTGCTTTATCTCTAAATAAATAATAGAAATCAAGTGGCACCTTCAAAAAGAGAAAGAGACAAAGTTTCAGGTTCACAAGTGTCTTCAGAATGGAGTGGCCATTAGTTAGACAATGAGGAAGTATAGGGCACTGGAGAGAATGCAGACGGTATATGCCCAGTCCAACAAAGGATTGTTGTCCCAAAATCATGTCTCTTTCTCTATTCACCAAGGCTACCTGACCTGCTGAGTTTTTCCAGAATTTTCTGTCTTTGTTTCAGTTTTCTGATTTTTATTTAATTTCATTATGACTGAAGGAAGATGCTTGGCCTGCAACATTTGAAAGTATTTGTAGATTCTATATTACTGTTGTAAAGAGCAGGATGAGCTGCCATAATAACTATCGTCCAGTAGCACTCACAACTACAGTGGTGAAGTGCTTTGAGGGGTTGGTTATGGCTGGAATTAACTCCTGCTTCAGCAAGGACCTGGACCCACAGTAATTTGCCTTTCACCACAGTAGGTCTACGGTGGATGCGATCTCATTGGCTCTTCACGCGACCTTGAATCACCTGGACAATACTAATAGCCATGTCAGGATGCTGTTTACTGACCACAGTTCAGCGTTTAACACAATCATTCCTATAGTTCTGATCAAAAAGCTCCAAAATCTGGGCCTCTGTACCTCCCTCTGCAGCTCGATCCTCGAACTCCTCACCGGAAGACCGCAATCTGAGCAGATTGAAAATAAAGTCTCCACATTGCTGACAATCAACCTGGCACACCTCAGGGACGTGTGCTTAGCCCACTACTCTCTCTACACCCATGACTGTGTGGCTAGGCACAGCTCAAATGCCATCTATAAATTTGCTGATGATACAACTATTGTCAGAATTTCAGATGGTAATGAGCGGGCATACAGGAGTGGGATATAACAGCTAGTTGAGTGGTGTTTCAGCAACAACCTTGATCTCAATGTCAGTAAGACCATAGAAGTGATGGTGGACTTCAGAAAGGGTCAGATGAGTGAACACACACCAGTCCTCAGCAGGATCAGAAGTGGAAAGGATGGACAATTTCAAGTTCCTGAGTGTCAGCATCTCTGAGGATCTATTCTGGAGACAGCATATTGACACAGCTACAAAGAAGGCACTTTAGTGGCTATATTTCATTAGGAATTTGAGGAGAATTGTTATGTCACCAAAGACCCTCGCAAATTTCTACAGATGTACCATGGAGCGCATTCTAACTAATGGGTATGGGGCAGGGGGTGGAGGCCACTACACAAGATCAAAATAAGTTGCAGAGAGTTATAAACTTAGTCAGCTTCGTCATGGGCACTAGCCTCCAAAGTATCCAGAGTACCTGCAAGGAGTGATGCCCCCAAAAACGTGGCATCCAGCATTAAGGATGCCCGTCACCCAGGACATGCCCTCTTCTCATTTCTACAATCAGAAAGAAGGTACAGGAGCCTAAAGTCACACACTCAATGATTTAGGATCAACTTCTTCCCTCTGCCATCTGATTTCTAAATGAACATTAAACCCTTGGACACTACCTCACTACTTCCTTAAATTTTTATTTTTATATTATTTATTTAGTTTAACTATTTTATATATATCCACTGTAATTCATGTTTTTTTCTCAATCCCGGACATTTCTGGCATCTCCAAGCCTGAATGCTTGAAACTGCAGTGAGCAAAATAGTTCCATTTAGCCTTACTGTTTATTTCCCACCAACTATCAGTGACGAAAATCTTTGCTTCTTGGACACAAACACACAAAACTGAAGCTGTTTAAAAACTGGTGACTGTAAGTGGCCACACAAGTCCATATGACGGTTGCTGGTTAGGAACTTCAACAACAATCTCCTGTCCAAGTTAGGCAGCATAGTGTCCCAAATAAACAAAGGGAATCCTGGCTACTTCGTCAGTTAGTTTTTGTTCTTTAAGAGTTGTCCCAAATAAGTGACTGCCCCCCAATTAACCGATTGCCCAATTAACCAGAATCCACTGCATTAGACTTTTTTTTTGACTTCTTATAACATCAGGGTAGGCTTGGATAAAGTGAAATGCCAGATGGGATATTGTTTACCTTGTGGCTGTGGAATCAACCAGTATAGTATCTTATCTTGTTAAATTATTCAAAATCACTTAACATCTTGTAATGCTACAATATTCTTCTGCAACATGGAGAAGGTTCTTGCTTTTCTCAAAATGGGTTTGTCATTTGATATGTAGTTTGAATTTTTTTTTGCTCAGCTATATTCAGCCCTTGGAGCTGAGAGTGTCCTTGGTCACTAAACATAACATTTTTAATTATGCCTGAGTGAATTCTTTCATTACTTTATCCTTAATGAGAGCAAGTGTTTGCATACAGATAAAATTAAATTCTAAGGTCGGCTGACTTTGCCAACAGGTACCATTTATACAACCCCAGAGGGAACAAATAGATTTCTCAAGGAGTTTCAAAATGAAAATAAGCCAGCTGTTTAGATCCAGGGTCTATTTCAATTCAATTGGGTGACAAGCCTACAGAGCATACTTCTAAATATGCTTGTTTGTAGTAGATATTTCAAGAAGTACCTACAAAATATTAATACAATAAATACATTTATAATGATTCCTGTTTATCAAATACTTGAAATAATCAAGTTTGATGGAAGCAAACATATCATTCCAGAAACACAACCAGAGAAGTATCAAGAGTTCCAACATTTGACTTTAAAGGAATTAGCGTAGATTTTCAGATGGTTTGAGTGAGTCCCTGTATTATATTAACATAGGGTTGGACAGACCCCAGGACCACAAGAGAATGCAGATGCTAGAATCTGGAGCAAAACAAATAAAGTAATGAAGAAAATCAGCAGGATGAAGGGAAACAGGCAGCTGATGTTTTGGGTTGCGACCTTTCATCTGGACTCAATACCTGTGGTCCAGATAAAGAGTCTCAATCTGAAATGTCAATTGTCCATGCCCCTTCACTGATGCTGCCTGGCCTGCTGAGTTCTTCAAGCTCTATGTTTTTTGTACTGATTCCAAGTTCTGTCCCTGGAGCATTGTACAATTTGATTTAATTGAGCGGTGATAAGTTGCCCAAGTAATCATTGATGCATGGGTGAACTTGAAGAATGTTAAGACAGTATGGCAACCTAGACATCTGTGGACAGTCATTGCCAGGCTGTTGTGCTACAGTATCAGCTACTACCTTGAGGACAAACAATTGGAAATGAAAAGTGAATTCAATCTGCTATTCTGATTTCATTTTTAAGTTTTGAAATATAATCCACAATGCCTGACAGAAATGGATATTGTGTCTTTAAAATGTTCCATATGGCAAGCATTTTATAGACCTATAAAAGGTAACTTGTAATCTCTGTATCACTATTACCCAAAGTAGAATGTGCTGAGATTATTAACAGACTTGCAGGCTGCCTGAGGTATGTTTTTCAACCAAACGGTCCATGTCGGACTGTGACTCAAATCATTAATCTTGGGAAAAGCTAATCATGGCAGAGAGCCACTGTGAAAAAAAAAGTTTAAGGCAGATCTGAAAACTTATTCTCCAGATATCCTCCAAGAGAATAAGTTATGAAAGGTGATATGATGCTGCAAGATTCAGTGAAGTGGGGGATGAGGACTTTATAATAATGCAGAAAAATACAGAGAATCCAAATGGAAAATGATGTGTTCAATATTATCTTCCATTTTTCTTCTACTCTTCAAAATGCCACTTAGAGTTCTTTCCATTCTTCAGATATACTTGTGCAGAACTTTGATGTGACAACTCACATGAAGGTTACCACAGATGGAGATGCTCCTCAATGAATAGCAGTTAGGAACAAGACATGTAATTATTATTTCCCCTTCCCAGTCACAGCTACTTCTCCTGCACTGCTGAAGACTAATTGAAGTTTTCATTGTTCGCCGATGAAATTGACAAGGGAGATTGAAATCTCCAGGCGAATGCGGAAGGTGAGCATCAGCTGCCTGCCTTTTGATCGCTGGGGATCGCTCCGCAACCTGTGAAGGTAAAACCTGCCACTGTGCCCGGAGAATGTTACCCAGGTTTTCTGCGTTTTGGATATGAACTTGGACAATAGAACTTTTTTCGGTTTTATAGTTTTTATATTCTGTGTTTTTTGCCTGATCTTTCTCATTTTTTGTGTGCAGGGGTATGGGATTTGGAGGTCAATGTACCTGTTCCATTTTTGTTCCTTTTTTTGTGCAGGGAGTTGGGGGGTGGATTTGGGGGTTTATAATCGTGCTGCCATTCTTTTTCTTTCTTGGTTTCATGACTTTCCGGAGAAGAATTTCAGAGTTGTACACTTTGATAATTAATGAACCTTTGACCTGAAAAATCCCCCAACCGCTGTCAAACAAACCAACTCTGTCCTTGTAAGGCAGTTACCCTAACAAGGAACCAAAGGTGAAACCAAGGATTCTGTATCTGCGCAATTCATTATATATCATATTGTTTAGATATTGAATTGTTGGTCTTCAATAAAACTATGTACACGGGAAATTCAATAGAAGGACGTTCAAATATCTCAAATTATATCGGCAGATGGTTGAGGGCAAAACTTCTTATAGGTCTAGACTGGATTCCAAAAGTTGTCTACAGTATACAGTTTGGGTTCTAGACTCCAGACACCGGTTCTTGGATCTTCTGATTCATTACGATACAGTAGGGTTCAGTCTTACAGTCTTAAACTGTAAAAGAGCTTTTATAGACCCTCAGAAAATGGGCTCGGTCCATGAAAGCTCTTCTACATTTTCAGGTAGCAACTTGGCTGCTCCTGCCTTTCACGGCTTGATAGACAGGCTGAAACAGGGAGATAGCCAAATGCAGATGTTCCATAGTCTATTCTCCATTTAAAACAAAATACACATCCTTTTATCAGCCCCAAACCTGATCACCATGGTTTTGTATTGACCATTAAGCTCAATTCTGAACAATTGAAGATTACATACAGACAGAAGATTCTGGAAATCTGGAGCAACAAACAATCTACTGGAGAAATTTAACAAGTCAAGCTGCTATCTGTGAAGGGAAGAGGATTGTTGATGTTCCAGGTCAAACCCTGCATCAGTACTGGGGGAGGTGAGGGGTGATGGCCAAGATGAAGAGCAGAAGAATGCTGAGACAGGAGTCTGAGGTGACTGGTGGACTGAGGACAGACAGCTTGTGCCAGGTAGGGGAAGGTGAAGAAGGGGCAGGGGTAGAGTTGAGAGACAGCGGCTGTTGAATAATAAATGGAGGCTGTCAAAGAGGGAGAACAATGAGAGACAGATAGAGTGAGCTGACAGGAAGGAAGTGTGAGGGTTGGAGACAGTTGCTGGTGGGAGATGAGCAGGAACACAAAGGGCTACCGGTATGCATCTACTCAGTAAAGGTGAGAATGGAAGCCATTAGGGGACATGAGTACCAGATGGAACTGATGCAGGGTTTCAACCCGAAAAGCCGACAATTCCTTTTCCCCACACAGGTGCTGCTCCAGCTGTTGAGTTCCTCCAACAGATTATTTGTGGCTTACATATTGATGTAAGAGGAGAACCGCATAAAAAAATTTGGTAAAATGGCTTATTATATCACATGCTTATTTCTTATATATAGATGCAGCATGGAATAGGCCCTTCAGGCCTTCAAGCCATGCTGCCCAGCAGTCCCTGAATTTAATCGAGCTGTGGCGACCCACTTTCTAGCACACACGAACCGGCCCACGAAACAGCGCGCACAGGCAGAGGGCCGGCCCCAGAAAGGGCGCCAGGCCATCTTCACCAGCAGGGGGAAAATCCCGTGCACGGAAAGGGTCTGGGAATATGCATTCTCCACAGAAGTCCCACCCCAGGGAGGGCGGGAACGGGAAGGCTTTAAAGCAGGCCGCGAAGTTTGAATAAATCTCTTTATCGCAACTCCAACTCACCAACTCCGTGTGGTTATTCTAGCGCTGTGTGTAGCACACTGCTACATTTGGTGACCCCGACGGCCCAAACGATATTTGGGCCAGAGATGACCGATGCCGCATCTGTTCACGCAGTTTCGTTACAACTGCCAAGCTTTTGGCTGCTGAGACCCCGTCTGTGGTTTGAACAGGCAGAAGCACAATTCCGCATCCGGCAGATAACCTCCGAGTCCACTTGTTACTACTATGTGCTGAGCTCTCTCGACCAAGAGACTGCTGCACAAGTTGAGGAGTTTATACAGTCGCCCCCAGAGAACAGCAAATACACAGCATTCAAAGCCCTGCTCCTAAGGACTTTCAGACTCTCACGGCGCGAACGAGCACGCCGCTTAATGCACCTGGATGATTTGGGAGACAGGCCACCGTTGGCATTAATGAACGAGATGCTGGCCCTGGCTGAAGGACACAAACCCTGCCTCATGTTTGAGCAGGCGTTCCTAGAGCAACTGCCCGAGGACATATGCCTGCTGCTGTCCGACGCAGATTTCAGCAACCCCCGGGAGGTGGCGGCCCGAGCAGGTGTGTTGTGGAATGCCAAGAAGGAGAGGGGGGCATCCGTCACACAGATCACCAAGCCGCGTGCCCAATGGCAGACCAGACCAGGGCCAGCAGCAGAGCCCAATGAACAATGGTGCTTCTACCACCAGCGGTGGGGCACAGAGGCCCACCGCTGTAGACCACCCTGCAAATTCCCGGGAAACGCCAAGGCCCAGCCACCGCCGATCGCTATGGCGGCTGGCCATCAGGACAGCCTCCTGTACGTCTGGGACAATCAGTCGGGACACCGATTTTTGGTCGACACCAGAGCGGAAATCAGCGTTTTACCTCCAACGAGTTACGACACCCGCAACAGAGTACCGGGACCCACCCTGAGGGCCACAAATGGCAGCATAATACGAACCTACGGCACCCACACGGTGCGGCTACAGTTCAGCTCCAGCCGGTTCACGTGGGACTTCACACTGGCCGCCGTGGCCCAACCACTCCTGGGGGCGGATTTTCAGCGAGCTCACAGCCTGCTGGTCGACCTGCAAGGGAAGCGATTAGTCCACGCCAAGACTTTTCAAACGTTCTGCCTGGGTGAAACAAAGTTGCCAGCCCCACACCTGGACTCCATCACGCTGTCCGACGACGAATTCACCAGGGTCCTAGCGGATTTCCCATCAGTACTGACACCGCAGTTCATGGGAGCCATGCCTAGACACGGAGTACAGCACCACATCCCAACCCAGGGACCACCCCTCCACACCCGTGCTCGAAGGCTTCCCCCGGACAAGCTCCGACTGGCGAAAGAGGAGTTCAAGAAGATGGAGGAATTGGGGATCATACGACGGTCCGACAGCCCATGGGCCTCCCCCCTGCACATGGTGCCCAAGGCAACGGGGGGCTGGAGACCATGCGGTGACTACCGCAGACTGAACGAGGCTACAACGCCAGACCGCTACCTTGTGCCGCTCACTCAAGACTTCGCAGCAAACCTACATGGCGCAAGGATCTTTTCCAAGGTAGACCTCATCTGGGGATACCATCAAATCCCGGTACATCCGGACGACATCCCCAAAACAGCACTCATCACCCCGTTTCGACTTTTCAAATTCCTCTGAATGCCGTTCGTCCTGAAGAATGCCGCACAGACTTTCCAGCGGCTAATGGATGCGGTGGGACGCGACCTGGACTTTGCGTTCATCTATTTGGACGACATCCTCATAGCCAGCAGTAGTCGTCAGGAGCATCTGTCCCACCTTCGCCAGCTCTACTCCCGCATGAGAGAATTCGGCCTTACAATCAACCCAGCCGAATGCCAGTTTGGACTCGACACCATAAACTTCCTGGGCCACAGGATTACTAAAGACGGGGCAACCCCTCTGCCCGCCAAGGTAGACGTGGTCCGCAACTTCTCCCGACCCAACTCAATCAAAGGCCTGCAGGAGTTCGTGGGTATGGTGAATTTCTACCACCGTTTCCTCCCCTCAGCAGCCCGAACCATGCGACCCCTGTTCACTCTGATGTCGGGTAAGGGCAAGGACATTACCTGGGATGAAGAGGCCGCAGCCGCTTTCGTTAAAATCAAAGAAGCCTTGGCAAACGCCGCGATGCTTGTGCACCCCAGAACGGACGTTCCTACTGCCCTCACGGTGGACGCATCCAACACAGCGGTCGGTGGAGTGCTGGAACAACTCATCGAGGGTCGGTGGCAACCCCTGGTGTTCTTCAGCAAACACCTACGACCACCCGAACTCAAATACAACGCTTTCGACTGGGAGCTATTGGCACTATACCTGGCAATCCGACAATTCAGGTACTTCTTAGAAGGTAGACCCTTCACCGCGTTCACTGACCACAAACCACTTACCTTTGCGTTCACAAAGGTGTCCGACCCCTGGTCGTCCCGCCAGCAGCGACATCTGTCCTACATCTCCAAGTACACAACAGACATCCGGCATGTCTCGGGAAAGGACAACGTCATGGCGGACGCACTATCCAGACCTACCATACAGACCCTGTCCCAGGGGGTGGACTATGCAGCGCTGGCAGAGGCACAGCAAGCAGACGCTGAGATCCCCAGTTACAGGACTGCAGTCTCCGATTTGCAGCTCCAAGACCTCCCCGTAGGCCCAGGTGAGAGGACCCTACTATGTGACATAGCTACCAGCCAACCCCGCCCCGTCGTCGCAGCAGCCTGGCGCCGACGGGTTTTCGAATCCATTCACAACTTAGAGCACCCCTCCATCAGGACAACCGTCCGGCTGGTCTCCAACAGGTTCGTGTGGCATGGACTTCGTAAGCAGGTCAGTGAATGGGCCAAAATGTGCATGCAGTGCCAAACGGCCAAGGTGCAGCGGCACACCAAGGCTCCGCCGCAGCGGTTCGAACCCACCCGCCGGAGGTTCGACCACATTCATGTGGATATCGTGGGGCCCCTGCCAGTGTCACGAGGAGCGCGGTACCTCCTAACTATCGTAGACCGGTTCACCAGATGGCCAGAGGCAGTCCCGCCCACCGACACCACCTACGAATCCTGCACCCGAGCACTGATCGCAACCTGGGTAGCCCGCTTCGGGGTACCGGCCCACATTACCTCCGACAGGGGCGCCCAGTTCACCTCCAGCCTGTGGTCGGCTATGGCCAGCCTTTTAGGATCGCAGCTACACCACACAACTGCCTACCACCCACAGTCGAACGGACTAGTGGAGCATTTCCACCGTCACCTGAAATCGGCTCTCATGGCCTGCCTGGAGGGGCCTAACTGGGTGGACGAGCTTCCCTGGGTCCTGCTCGGAATTCGCACGGCGCCCAAGGAGGATCTGCACACCTCGTTGGCCGAGTTGGTGTACGGCGCACCCCTGGTAGTCCCAGGAGAGTTCATACCAGCCCCAAGGGGGCAAGAGGAAGAACCCACAGCAGTCCTGGACAGACTACAGGAGAGGTTCGGTAACCTGGCCCCCATCCCCACTTCACAGCATGGACAGAGCCCGACCTGCGTACCCAAAGACCTGCAGAACTGTAAGTTTCTTTTTGTACAACGGGGCGGACACCAGGCAGCGCTACAGCGGCCCTTCGAGGGGCCGTTTAAGGTGATCAGGAACAACGGATCCACGTTCGTGCTGGACATTGGGGGGAGAGAGGAGGTTTTCACGGTGGACCAACTCAAACCGGCCCATGTGGACTTGGCGCAGCCGGTCTGAGCTCAGGCACCGCGGCGCAGGGGCAGACCTCCCAAACAGAGGCCAATCCAGACTGTGGACATTGGGGGAGGTATCGTTGGTTCTGGGGGCGGGGTGATGTGGCGACCCACTTTCTAGCATACACGAACCGGCCCACGAAACAGCACGCGCAGGCAGAGGGCCGGCCCCAGAAAGGGCGCCAGGCCGTCTTCGCCAGCAGGGGGAAAATCCCGCGCACGGAAAGAGTCTGGGAATATGCATTCCCCACAGCAGTCCCGCCCCAGAAAGGGCGGGAACGGGAAGGCTTTAAAGCAGGCCGCGAAGTTTGAATAAATCTCTTTATCGCAACTCCAACTCACCGACTCTGTGTGGTTATTCTAGTGCTATGTGTAGCACACCGCTACAGAGCCTAATTTAATCCTAATCACTGGACAATTTACAATGACCAATTAACCTACAACCAGTCTTTGGACTGTGTGAGGAAACCAGAGCACCTGGTCACATGGAGAATGTATAAACTCCTTACAGACAGCGATGGGGTGTACTAAGGTTATTCATACCATTCATACAGACCACTAGCTTACAGCAATGCATTAATATAGCACAACAGGAAACAATGACAGAACGCAGCATAAAACATTACAGTTCGAGAGGAGGGCAGCACATGCAGACAATAAGCTGCAAGGTCATAAACTATGAGGAGATTAGTCCATCTTATCATATTAAGGGACCATTCAATAATCCTATAACAGCAGGATAGAAGCTGTGCTTGAGGCTGGTGGAACATGCTTTTAGGTTTTTCTATCTTCAGTCCAAAGGAAGGTGGAAGAAGAGATGATGCCCGGGATGGATCAAGTCTTTAATTATGTAGATTGCCGGTCTACAGATTACAGAACCTGTTGTCTCCAAGCACGGACGTCTCCAGATTGTGATTCCTGATGCCGACCTCAAAGGTTCTAACAATCCCGAGAAGATTCAGATCCTGGATTCCACCACCGATAATGCAGGTTCCAAAGACCTCGGACACCTTCACCCTCCAACTCAGGCTCAAGCCTTGAACGATGGCATCTCCAGGCCGGGCCTTTAAGCGCTGCCACTGGAAACCCCGTCTCCCCTTCCCCTACCACCACTCTACAATCCTGTCTCGCTCAGGCACCACCGCCAGCTCTTGGGTCCTCAGAGACTCCATCTTCCTCTCACCGCACTTTCCCTGAACACCCAAACCCTCCCCTCTCTGACACTACCAACCACCTTCAGCCCTTCTGACCCCAGCTCTCATCATGCCTGGTCTTCACCACCCCAGTGAGGTAGAAAGTTCCATCCTCAGTAAGGGCCTCATCTTTGTCCTCCTGCACCCACACCTCAGTAAGCTCTGCACCTGCATGCCGCTGAGCTCTTCTTCAGCTGCCTCCATCTCTGGGCCTATTTCGCTGGCAAGGATTCTCCACCCCACACCAATGACCCCTTCTCCCATCTTCAACCCTCCTCCTCTTCCTGGACACCCTGCTCTGGTCTTCTGCCTGCTCTGGATCTCTTCATTGCTAACTGGTGATGGGACATCAGTTGTCTCAATTTCACCACTCCTCTCTCCAATTCCAACCTCACTCTTTCCAAATGCTCTGCTCTCCACTCTCTATGCATTAATCCTAGCCTCACCATCAAACCCGCAGATAAGCAGGGTGCGGTAGAAGACTGGTGGACTGACCTCTACCTTGCTGAGGCCCAGTGATAACTGTCTGACACCTCCTCTTACTTACCCCTTGAATAGGACCCCACTATGGAGCACCAGGCCATTGTCTCCCACACCATCACTCACCTAATTCAATCTGGGGATCTCTCCATCCACTGCCACCAACCTCATAGTTCCCTCACTCCCCACCGCCCATTTCTACCTCCTACCCAATGTCCTCAAACCTGTCTGTCCAGGTAGATCCATTGCTTCTGCTTGATCCTGCCCCACTGAAGTTATATCTGCATACTTCAACTCAGTTTTATCCCTCCCAGTTCAGTCCTTTCCTACCTACATCTGTGACACTTCACTCACTCTTGATCTTTTCAAATATTTCAATTTCCCTGGCCCTGATCAGCTTATTTTACTATGGATGTCCAGTCCCTGTACACTTCCATTCCCCACCAGGAAGGCCTCAAAGCTCTCCATTTCTTTCTGGACACTAGACCTAACCAGTTCCCTTCCACCACCACTCTCCTCCATCTGGCAGAACTTGTCCTCACTCTCAATAACTTCTCCTTCGGCTCCTCCTACTTCCTTCAAACAAAAGGCGTAGCCATGGGCATTTGCATGGGTCCCAGCTATGTCTGCCTTTTTGTCACCTAAGTGGAACAGTCTATTTTCTAAGCCTACACTGGTGTCACTCCCCAACTTTTCCTACACCCATGCAGAGTCTGTCAACTTCATCAGCTTTGCCTCTAACTTCCACCTTGCTGTCAAATTTACCTGGTCCATTTCCGACGGCTCCCTCCCCTTTCTCGATCTTGCTGTCTTTATCTCTGGAGATAGCTTATCTACTATTATAAATAATATAGTCCATTATAAACCCACTGAGTCTCACAGCTACCTGGACTATACCTCTGACCACCCTGTTACTTGTAAAACTGCCATCCCCTTCTCTCAATTCCTCTCTCTCTGCCACATCTACTCTCAGGATGAGGAATTTCATTCCAGAATGAAGGAGATGTCCTCTTTCTTCAAAGAAAGGGGCTTCCATTCCTCCACCATCAATACTGCCCTCAACCGCATCTCTTCGATTTTGTGCACGTCTGCCCTCACCCCATCCTCCCACCACCCCACTAGGAATAGGGTTCCTCTTGTCCTCACCTACCACCCCACCAGCCTCCATGTCCAGCACATAATCCCCCATAACTTCCGCCATCTGCAAAGGGATCCCACATCCAGCACATCTTTCCCTCCCCTCACTTTTAACAGACTCCTGGTAGGTACGTGGAGCTTAGAAAAAATAGAGGGCTATGGGTAACCCTAGGTAATTTCTAAAGTAAGTACATGTTCGGCACAGCATTGTGGGCCGAAGGGCCTGTATTGTGCTGTAGGTTTTCTGTGTTTCTATGTTTCTTTGTTTCTGCTTTCTGCAGGGATCGCTCTCTATGCGATTCCCTTGTCCATTCGTCTCTCCCCACTGATCTCCCTCCTGGCACTTATCCTTGCAAGCTTAACAAGTGCTACAACTGCCCTTACACCTCCTCCCTCACTACCACTCAGAGCCCCAAACAGTCCTTCTGTGTGAGGTAACACTTCACTTGTGAGTTTGTTGGTGTCTTCTACTGTATCCAGTGCTCCCAGTGTGGCCTCCTGTATATCGATGAGACACAACGTAGAAAGGGAGATCACTTTGCCACGAACCTAAGCTCTACCTGCCAGAAAAAGCAAGACATCCCAGTGACCACCCATTTTAATTCCACCTCCCATTCCCATTCCGACATGTCAGTCCATGGCCTCCTCTACTGTCGCAATGAGACCACACTCAGGTTGGAGTAACACCTTATATTTCATCTGGGTAGCCTCCAACCTGATGGCATGAACATCAATTTCTCACAGTAATGCCCCCCCCTCACAATTTCCCTCTTTCACCTTATCTCCTTGCCTGCCCATCACCTCCCTCTGGTGCTCCTCCCCCTTTTCTTTCTTCCATGGCCTTCTGTCCTCTCCTATCAGACTCCCCCTTCTCCAGCCCTTCATCTCTTTCAACAATCAACTTCCCAGTTCTTTACTCCACCCCTTCCCCCCCACCCAGTTTCACCTATCACCTTCTGTTTCTTCTTCTCTTCCCCCACCCCCACTTTCTGACTCCTCATCCTATTCCTCCAGTCCTGATGAAGGGTCTCGGCCTGCAACACCGACTGTTTACTCTTTTGCTAGGTGTTCCCTGGCCTGCTGAGTTCCTCCAGCATTTTGCGTATGTTGCTTTAATGATGTTGGCTGTTTTACTGAAACAGTTTGAAGTGTAGGCAGAATCCATAATGGACTGCCCTGTTACCATGACTCTCCAGTGTCCTGTGGTGTTGGGCAGACAAGTTGCCGTACTAAGCCATGATGCATCTGGTTAGGATGCTTTCTATGGCACATCGATAAAAATTGGTGAGGATTAAAGGGATATGTTGATACCAAAAAGGGAAAGCAGATGTGATAAGTGCAGGTAAATCATGAAACATCAAAAAAACAAGAGCAAGCGATAACATGTATACCTTTACAGATATTTTTATTTATCAGGAAATATCCTGAACCATCTGCACCAATTCTGAATCCTGGTATTACAGATGGCCCACTGAAGTGACATACTCAATTGCACAGGCTGCAATGGATTGATAAGGGGCTTTACAAACATTGCTAGGATTTGCTGCCTGGCTGACTGTTCTCCCGGGCATTTATATTCTTGGAACAAGCTTTCAGTGGCCCTCTGAATGAATTAACAATTGTGCATTTTACAAAGGCATATGATCTGCACATTTTGTTCTCAATTTCTCAACTTGCTATTATCCATGACGTTTAGCAGGTGTGTTAGTTTCAGTTCGCTGCTCGGCATGCAAGGAAAAGGGTCTTCCAACCCCACTAAGAACTCACTTTTTAAATAAAACCCTGCTGATATGAAATAGTTTCATACTTTAAGGCTTGCCTAATCACTATCTTCCTAGCTGATTTTTGAAAGGCGGTGGCTCTTCTAGGCTCGAATTTCAAGAGCTAGGAATGGTTAGAAGATTATCTTTATCCCAGGCTGAAGAGAAAGTAATAAGTTCATGAATCAATCAATTTAAAAACTGAGGGCACTGATGCATCAGTACCGGGCAGAGAATATCAAGAACTATGTTGTGCATGAAAGATTGGATAGTATGGGCTGACCCATATTATATCCTGCCATGTTCTGTATGCATCCCAGAATAAAGAGCAATGAATCAGAAAGGCGATTTCAGCTCATCTGAATGCACATGAATGTGTTCTCTGGCAGTTTAGTGAAGCTTTAAGGATTTGCTCCCCTCCAGTGGCACAAATAAGGTATCACTACAGACACGGAAGAGCAGTTTCTTCCTGCAACCAAACAGCCAAGTGCAATTTCTTGGAACAAGCTTTTGCAGAACGCGTTGACTTTATTAACTTTGCCTCCAACTTTCACCCTGCCCTCAAGTTTACCTGGTCCATTTCCGACACTTCCCTCCCCTTTCTAGATCTTTCTGTCTCTATCTCTGGAGACAGATTATGTACTGATGTCTACTATAAGCCTACTGACTCTCACAGCTATCTGGACTATTCCTCTTCTCACCCTGTCTCTTGCAAAAATGCCATCTCCTTCTCGCAATTCCTCCATCTCCACCGCATCTGCTCTCAGGATGAGGCTTTTCATTCCAGGACGAGGGAGATGTCCTCCTTTTTTAAAGAAAGGGGCTTCCCTTCCTCCACCATCAACTCTGCTCCCAAACACATCTCCCCCATTTCACGCACATCTGCTCTCACTCCATCCTCCCGCCACCCCACTAGGAATAGGGTTCCCCTGGTCCTCACCTATCACCCCACCAGCCTACGGGTCCAACATATTATTCTCCGTAACTTCCGCCACCTCCAACGGGATCCCACCACTAAGCACATCTTTCCCTCCCCCCCCCCGCTTTCCGCAAGGATCGCTCCCTATGCGACTCCCTTGTCCATTCGTCCCCCCCATCCCTCCCTACTGATCTCCCTCCTGGCACTTATCCTTGTAAGTGGAACAAGTGCTACACATGCCCTTACACTTCCTCCATTACCACCATTCAGGGCCCCAGACAGTCCTTCCAGGTGAGGCGACACTTCACCTGTGAGTCGGCTGGGGTGATATACTGCGTCCGGTGCTCCCGATGTGGCCTTCTATGTATTGGCGAGACCCGACGCAGATTGGGAGATCATTTTGCTGAGCACCTATGCTCTGTCCGCCAGAGAAAGCAGGATCTCCCAGTGGCCACACATTTTAATTCCACATCCCATTCCCATTCTGACATGTCTATCCACGGCCTCCTCTACTGTAAAGATGAAGCCACACTCAGGTTGGAGGAACAACACCTTATATTCCATCTGGGTAGCCTCCAGCCTGATGGCATGAACATTGACTTCTCTAACTACCGCTAATGCCCCACCTCCCCCTCCTACCCCATTCGTTATTTATATACACACATTCTTTCTCTCACTCCCCTTTTTCTCTCTCTGTCCCTCTGACTATACCCCTTGCCCATCCTCTGGTCTTTTTCCCCCCCTCCCCCTTTTCCTTCTCCCTGGGCCTCCTGTCCCATGATCCTCTCATATCCCTTTTGCCAATCACCTGTCCAGCTCTTGGCTCCATCCTTCCCCCTCCTGTCTTCTCCTATCATTTCGGATCTCCCCCTCTCCATCCCACTTTCAAATCTCTTACTAGCTCTTCCTTCAGTTAGTCCTGATGAAGGGTCTCGGCCTGAAACGTCGACTGTACCTCTTCCTAGAGATGCTGCCTGGCCTGCTGCATTCACCAGCAACTTTGCTGTGTGTTACTTATTTATCCTAACGTTTTTCATAAGTTCCAATACTGTCTCTTTCTTAACCTTGACATGTTCCAGCACATTAGCCTGTTCTACACTGACAACAAATGTTTCAAGGTCTCTCTCACTGAAAACTGAAACAAAGAATTCATTAAGGATCTCCCCTCCCTCCTCCGGGCTCATGTTTCCTCTTTTATCTCTGATCGGTTCTACCCTCACTCTAGACATCCTACTTTTCTTAACGTACATGTAGTATATCTTGGGGTTTTCCTAATCCTACTTACCAAAGCTTATCAAGGCCTTCTCATGTTCCATTCTAGCTTTTCTAACTCCCTTCTTAAGTTCCTTCCTGGCTACCTCATTAGTCTCAAAAGCCCTATCTGATCATTACTTCCTATACTTTAAGTATACTTGCTTCTTCCTCTTGACTAAATGTGCCAGCTCTCCCGGCTCCTTCACACTACCATTCTTTACCTGCCTGAATGAGACAAACCCTGTCCATTGCTCCCTAAACACATTTCCAATGTACATTTCGCTGAAAACATCTGTTCCCAATTTACACTCCCAACTTCCTGCTTAATAGTACCATAATAGCAACCCCCCTCGCTCAAATAAGTACCTTCCATACTGTCTGCTCTTATCCTGGTACAATGCTATGCTAAATATCAGAGGGTTGTGGCCACTATCTCTGAAATGCTCACCATCAAGATATCCAACACCTAACCAGATTCATTGCTTGTACTAGATCCAGTACGGCCTCTCCTCTAGTTGGCCTGTCCACGTATTGCATCAAGAATCCTTCCTGAACACACCTAACAAATTCTGCCCCATCCAAAGCTCTTGCACTAAGGAGATGCCATTCAATATTAGGGAAGTTGAAGTCACTCATGAGAACAATCCTATTTTTTTCACTTGTCCGGAACCTACCTACCGATATGCTCCTCAGTGCACCTGATGCTATTGGAGGGCCTATAGAATACTCCTGTTTCTGACTTCCACCCACTCTGACTCAGTGGACAATCTCTCCACAGCATCTTTCCTTTCAGCTGCTGCGATACTAAATCTGATTAGCAATGCTACTCCCCCATCTCTTTTACCTCCCTTCTTGTCCCTTGTGAAGCCATCGAAACCCCTAAGCAGCCAGCAGTTATTCCTGCCTTTGTAAGAGCCAGGTCTCTGTAATGGCCAGAACATAGTGGAGGCATCATACGAAGGGGATTTTTTACATGTCCATTGTTAGGCAGTAATGCAGCACAAAAATAGGACTTCCAGCCCACCGTCTATACCAACCAGCAATCACCATTTGAACCAATCCTGCATTAATCTCTCTGCATATTAGAAGTGTGGTGACATGAGCTTCTTACTGAAGATAAGGAGCAGCTGAAAAGTCATGTTGTTAAATATTAGGTTGTAAAACATTATTTGTTTTTATTTTCCCCATGACAGTACCTCTAGCTAGATTCTACCATTTACCCACACACAAGAGGCAATTTACAATGACCAATTAACCAACCAGTGGAGGGGTGGGTTAGTAAATTTGCTGATGACACAAGGTTAAGAGTGTTGTGGATAGTGTGGAGGTAATGATAGAGATCTAGAAGATTATAAGGCTAGCAAGAAGGAGATTAAGAATGAAATTAGGGGAGTCAGAAGGGGCCATGAGAAGGCCTTGGAGAGCAGGATTAAAGAAAACCCTAAGGCATTCTACAAGTATGTGAAGAGTAAGAGGATAAGACATGAGACAATAGGACCAAATTAGAGCAAATGGTATTGGGGGTAGGGTACTGACGTGGATAGAAAATTGGTTGGCAGACAGGAAACAAAGAGTCGGGATTAACAGGTCCTTTTCAGAATGGCAGGCAGTGACTAGTGGGGTACCGCAAGGCTCGGTGCTGGGACCACAGCTATTTATAATATATATTAATGATTTAGATGAAGGGATTAAAAGTAACCTTAGCAAATTTGCAGATGACATAAAGCTGGGAGGCAGTGTGAAATGTGAGGAAGATGTTATAAGAATGCAGGGTGACTTGGACAGGTTGGGTGAGTGGGCAGATGCATGGCAGATGCAGTTTAATGTGGGTAAATGTGAGGTTATCCACTTTGGTGGCAAGAACAGGAAGGCAGATTACTATTTGAATGGTGTCAAGTTAGGAAAACGGAAGTACAACGAGATCTAGGTGTCCTTGTTCATCAGTCACTGAAAGTAAGCATGCAGGTACAGCAGGTAGTGAAGAAAGCTAATGGCATGTTGGCCTTCATAACAAGGGGAGTTGAGTATAGGAGCAAAGAAGTCCTTCTGCAGTTGTACAGGGCCCTGGTGAGACCACACCTGGAGTATTGTGTACAGTTTTGGTTTCCAAATTTGAGGAAGGACATTCTAGCTATTGAGGGAGTGCAGTGTAGGTTCACGAGGTTAATTCCTGGGATGGCGGGACTGTCATATGTTAAAAGTTTGGAGCAACTGGACTTGTATACCCTGGAATTTAGAAGGATGAGAGGGGATCTGATTGAAACATATAAGATTATTAAGGGATTGGACACGCTAGAGGCAGGAAACATATTTCCGATGTTGGGGGAGCCCAGAACCAGAGGCCACAGTTTAAGAATTAGGGGTAGACAATTTAGAACGGAGTTGAGAAAGAACTTTTTCACACAGATGGTTGTGGTTCTGTGGAATGCTCTGCCTTGGAAGGCAGTGGAGGCCAATTCTCTGGATTCTTTCAAGAAAGAGTTAGATGGAGCTCTTAAAGATAGCGGAGTGAAGGGATATGGGGAGAAGGCAGGAAAAGGGTACTGATTGTGGATGATCAGCCATGATCACAGTGAATGGTGGTGCTGCCTTGAAGGGCCGAATGGCCACTCCTGCACCTATTGTCTATTGACCAATCAAGTGTGACAGTGGAAACGTGTGTCTGGAACCGGAGGAGATGGCGGAGGTACTTAATGAACACTTTGCTTCGGTATTCACTACGGAAAAGGATCTTGGCAATTATAGGGATGACATACAGTGGATTGAAAAGCTTGAGCACATAGACATTGAGAAAGAGGATGTGCTGGAGATTTTAGAAAGCATCAAGTTGGATAGGTCTCTGGGACTGGATGAGATGTACCCCAGGCTACTGTGAGAGGCAAGAGAGGAGATTGCTGAGCCTCTGTCAATGATCTTTGCATCATCAATGGGGACAGGAAAGGTTCCATAAGATGGGAGGGTTGCAGATGTTGTTCTCTTATTCAAGAAAGGGAGTAGAGATAGCCCAGGAAATTATAGACCAGTGAGTCTTACTTCAGTGGTCGGTAAGTTGATGGAAAAGATTCTGAGAGGCAGGATTTATGAACATTTGGAGAGGCATAATATGATTAGGAATAGTCAGCGCAGCATTGTCAAAGGCAGATCATGCCTTACGAGCCTGATTGAATTTTTTGAGGATGTGACTAAACACATTGAAGGTAGAGCAGTAGTTGTAGTGTGTATGGATTTCAGCAAAGCATTAGATAAGGTACCCCATGCAAGGCTTATTGAGAAAGTAAAGAGGCATGGGATCCAACGGGACATTGCTTTGTGGATCCAGAATTGGCTTTCCCGCAGAAGGAAAAGAGTGGTTGTAGATGGGTCATATTCTGCATGGAGGTTGGTGACCAGTGGTGTGCCTCAGGGATCTGTTCTGGGACCCTTACTCTTTGTGATTTTTATAAATGACCTGGATGAGGAAGTGGAGGGATGGGTTAGTAAATTTGCTGATGACACAAAGGTTGGGGGTGTTGTGGATAGTGTGGAGAGCTGTCAGAGGTTACAGCGGGACATCGTTAGAATGCAAAAGTGGGCTGAAAAGTGGCAGATGGAGTTCAACCCAGGTAAATGTGAGGTGGTTCATTTTGGTAGGTCAACTATGAACGCAGAATACAGTATTAATGGTAAGACTCTTGGCAGTGTGGAGGATCAGAGGGATCTTGGGGTCCGAGTCCATAGGACACTCAAAGCTACTGTGCAGGGTGACTATGTGGTTAAGAAAGGCATATGGTGCATTGGCCTTCATCAACTGTGGGATTGAGCTTAAGAGCCAAGAAGTAATGTTGCAGCTATATAGGACCCTGGTCAGACCCCACTTGGAGTATTGTGCTCAGTTCTGGTCACCTCACTACAAGAAGGATGTGGAAACTATAGAGAGGGTGCAGAGGAGATTTGTATGGATGTTGCCTGGATTGGGGAGCATGCCTTATGAGAATAGGTTGAGTGAACTTGGCCTTTTCTCCTTGGACCGGTGGAGGATGAGAGGTGACCTGATAGAGGTGTATAAGATGATGAGAGACATTGATAAGGTGGATAGTCAGAGGCTTTTTCTTGGGCTGAAGGGCCTGTACTGTGCTGTAGGTTTTCCATGTTTACCAGCTCGCATGCCTTTAGGATGTGAGAGGAACAGGATCACACAGAAGAAGCCTACACAGTCATAGGGAGAACATGCAAACTCCACACAGACAGCACCCGAGATCTGTGCCCGGTGCTTTGAGCATTGGTTCTACTAGCCCTCTCACTGTGCCATTCACCTATATTACATTTCATATTTACAGCCAAACATTTAACATTTATGGTAAGCTTATTTGATAAGAAACGATTACTAAGGTGAGAACTGGGAAAAGATAGGATGAACTGCATGAAGCGGTGCTTACAATTTGCAAGTCGTGTGTACCAGATAGGTGTTCACTTAAAGGTATTTGCCAACGGAGGTTCTATTAAAAACAACTAACAGAATTTTTTGATTCTTCCATGTGTTTTCCTATGTTATGAATCTCAGGAAATCAATGAGGTGTTGTTGTGTTCTTCTGTTTAACAAATGTTTGTCTATTTTGTGATGTCCCTGAGCTGGTTGGCAAGGCCATAAACAGCTATAATTTTTCACAGGGAAATAAGTTTTTAAGGAGAATGTCTGAGGAAGTATTAGAGTTGTAACAATTTAGTTTGAGCTGAAATGTTTTTAACGTCTTTGAGAAATTAAGATGATCTGGTTTTCTATAAGATATTCATTTGCTCTTTCAATAGGTAGGGAAGCTCAGCTGAAACTCGTACACGTTGATGTAGAGAAGGTGCCTCACCAGAAACCTAATGGCTGTTATTTGTCAGTGCTGGTGAGGATTGGTATATTTATAGAGGGGTGTGAGAAGATGATGGAATATTAGTCACTAATCTTCATGGATGCTGTTCCTAGAGGAAATCATTGTATCCCCATATAAATGTATGTGGCCAAATTTTGTTAAGTATCTTTTCTCCTCCCTTGCCATACTAATCTACAAAGGCACACTGTAAAAATATGGAGGGTGCCTCAGGCAGATCCAATGTAACTCTCAAGTGCTTGTCCAGAACTGATGCTGACAGAGGAAGTCATCTGTACTGATTACTCATGATGTATTTGTGGAGGAGGAAGTGAGTCAAGGTTAGACTGTCAACGTAGTTTCAAGTTAGACAGGGTATTCGAGATGTTACTCCTCATAGACACAAATTTCCTCTTTGAGCTATGTTGTTATTGCTTTCTACTTTGCACTTTGGAGTACTTCAAGGAGGTAGCTAAGTGGATAAGTGTGGGGAGGACAGCAAAGCCTTTGACAAGGTCCCTCATGGAAAGTTAGATTACATGGGATCCTGTGGGAGGTAGCAGATAGGAATCAAAACTGGCTCAGTGGTAGGACCAATACCATTGAAAGGAAATCATACCAAAAGTAATGGATGCAGTCCAGGGTGGCAGGGATAAAGCCCTCCCCACCAATGAGCACATGTACATGGGGCATTGTCACAGGAAAGCAGCATCCATCATCAGGAACCCCCACCAACCAGGTCATGCTCTCTTCTCACTGTGCCACCAGGAGCCTCAGGACTCACACCAGCAGGTTCAGGAACAGTTTTTGCTCCTCAGCTATCAGGCTCTTGAACCAGAGTGGATAACTTCACTCAACTTCTCTTGCCCCATTATTGAAATGTTCCAACGAACTATGGACTCACTTTCAGGTCTCCTCATCTCATGTTCTTGATATTGCTGCTTATTTATTTATTGGGAGGGGAGGAGAAGATAGCGGTGCGACGCAGCGCGCGCGACCGCTCCAAAATGATATCGTATTTGTAAGTAGGGGCCGTGCACAATCCTGATTTGATGGAGATAGATGTGAGAAGCATAGAGGAACATCTGGAAGAACTTCTGAAATGTCCGCTTCGCTGCCGCTGCTATTGTGCAATTGAGAATCTCCGGAGGGGAAGGCCCCAAATCCTCAGCTTTGCCTATTGCCTGTTGCCAGGGCTGGGGTCGAAGCGCTTGGCAGAGATGGTACTCGGTGCTCCGTGCTCAGTGTCGGAGGGCTGGTTGGAGGCTCGAAGTTTTCGGACGGACTCAAGAGTCGACTTCTACGGTGCTGCATCGGCAAGTTTGCGCCGCTGGAAGCTCATGGCAGGGAGAGTTTTCTTCCTTCTACCGTCTGCGTGAGATGATGGGACTTTCGAGAGACCTTGAGACTTTTTTTTGCCTTGCCCATGGTCTGTTCTTTATCAAATTACGGTATTGCTTTGCACTGTTGTAACTATATGTTATAATTATGTGGTTTTTGTCAGTTTTTCAGTCTTGGTTTGTCTTGTGTTTCTGTGGTATCATTCTGGAGGAACATTGTATCATTTCTTAATGCATGCATTACTAAATGACAATAAAAGAGGACAGTGTGTCCTCATAATCTAATCTAATCTATTTGTTTGTTTGTTTATTATGTCTTTTTCTTTCTTTTTGTATTTGCACAGTTTGTTGTCTTTTGCACATTGCTTGTCCACCCTATTGGTGCAGTCTTTCACTGATTCCATTATGGTTATTAGATTTATTGACTATGCCTGCAAGAAAATGAATCATAGGGCTGTACATGGTGACGTTTATGTATGTTGATAATAAATTTACTTTGAACTTCGAGGAAGCTGCTGGTGATGACTGACGACTGTTCCTCGGACGGTGTCTAGAGGTGTGCCCACAGGGTCAGTGCTAGGTCCTCTATTGTTTGTGAATGTACAAGGCATTGTTAGTAAGTTTGTGGATTATACTAAAATAGGTGGTGTTCTAGATAAGGTGGAAGGTTATGAAAACCACAGTGGGATTTTGATCAGCTAAATATGTTACATAAGGATTGGCAAATGGTTGTCAGTCTAGCTTAATGTACTTAAAATAGAAGGAGAACGGAAAAGATTTACCAGGATGTCATCTGGACTTGCGGGCCCGAGTTACAAGGAGAGGCTGCACGAACTAGGGCTTCATTTCCAGGAATGTAGGAGATTGACCTGTTAGAGATACATAATAATATGTGGGGCATAGACAGGCTGAAGACTCATCGTCTTCTTCCCAGGAAGAGGGTACTTAAAACAAGATGGCATAGGTTTAAGAACAGTGGTGCAAGATTTAAAAAGGGACATGTGGGGCAACTTCTTCATGCAATGAGTAGTGTGTATTTAGAATGAGCTACCAGAAATAGTGAGTGAGGCAGGTACATCTGCAGCATTTAACAACCATCTAGATAAATACGTAGATGGGGGGGGGATTAGAGGGTTATGGGTCAAACCAGGCAGATGGGACTTGTTCACTAGCAACAGTCATCATGGACCAGTTCAGCCATGGGGCCTGTTTCCGTGCTGTATAAATCTGTGACTACAAATCAATACTGACCTGAAAGTTGGCAATACATAATACTGGCTGCAAACAAGTAATCAAGGGCAGATATATTCCAGCAAGAAAGCTGTATGGAAAAGTATAATAAATTCTGAAGTGAGCTTCAGATTCAGGAACAACAATGTTGAGTACTTCCAACATTTTGTGTTTATTCCAGCAACAGGAGAAGCTGCAGTGGAAACCCTTCTTCCACCGTATGGAAAATACGCATGACAAATTCCGTCAGGGTGGAAGGACGGGGTATGATCCGAATATTGCTGCAGCATGTATAACATTTATTTATATATGACAAGGTATCTATCACTGAAATCATGTATTGGGAGCTGGCCTATGCACTGTAAACATTTCTTCAGTCTGCTTGGATTTTATTGTCTTGGGATCTATTCTCAAAATATTTTAAAGAATGACAAAAGAGAGCGTAATCACATAATCAGTCCTGGATAGAATACACTTTTATCTGCAGGGAGAATTGTAGACGCACAACAGAACCATAAGATGAACTTGGAATTAAAAGTGATGAAACCGTAAAGAAAAGCAATTGGATATTTCTGAATAGAAGCCTTCACAGTACTTCAGCTCAGGAATGGAAGCAAGCTAAGCTTACGTCGAGGTCTCAAGAAAATGACCTAACCAATTGTATGTGATGCATCAAAAATATTTGAAGAGCTTTGAAAAAACAAATCTGAAGATGTACTGTATGTGGTCTGATTAAACAGTAGTTATAATTTTGATGGATTATTCTCAAAGATAAACAAGTAACATCAGTGATTAGGCTTGTTTTTGTTTATCTGATTCCATATCTTTTTGTCAAGAGCCCTGAGGGCCTATGCTCCTGTATTTGTTAATTGCTGTCTTATCTAGAATCATTAACCCCTTATGCTTTCTGTTTAAGCAAGTTTATTTTGACTGGCACAGGTTTTCAGCGTACTGTGATTATTTAAAGCAGACTCCTGATTAGCACTTATCACGGAGTCCTTGCGTTTGGAGAATGATTTATCTCACGGTTTCACTTGGTCGAGTCACCAATGTTCTGTAGGAATTCCTATGAATAAACTCTTGTTTATTTCTCCACATGGGAGTCTGTCATTCCTACACATCTGGGTTCAGTCTTTGTCAGCGCACACTGTGACAGTAGACCCATAGATGGACCCAATGGAGGTTCAATAGCGTTTCACTTATCATTTGGGTGTTTCAGTCCACCTTCCAAGTGTCTCTAGTCTACGTTCAAGATCATCAACGTTTCTTAGGTCTCCCATAGCCGTCCAGGTTTCCGAGAACTATTCCATGTTCCCGAGTTTGATTCTATGTTTCCAAGTTATATGTAATGTTCCTGAGTTTACCAGCCCTGTCTCGAGAGCATCAAGTCTGTCTCAAGTTCCCCAGCGCTCCCTGGGCTGTCAGGTGCTGACCTTTGGAAGTGAGGTTCTGTCATGACCCTGCGGACCTCTGCATATATATTGCTTAGTTGTTTCTTATCTAGAATCACTAAGCCCTTGTGCTCTCTGTTTAATCTTGTCAAATATTCTGTAGGAATTCCTATTTTGACTGACATGGGTTTTCTGCATATTGCGATTATTTAAAGTGGACTCCCAATTAGCGGGGTTCTTGTGTTTTGAGCATGAGCTGTCTCATGGTGCCAGTCGGTCAAGCCATCGATGTTCCGTTGGAATTCCTATGAATAATCTCTTGTTTCTGTCTCAACATGGGATTTTGTCATTCTTCTGCACCTGGATTCAGTCATTTGTCAATGAACGCTATGACAATAGGATCAGAAAGCACAAGGTATTAGCAGCTTTAGATAAGACAACAGTTAACAAATATAGGTGCATAGGCCAGCAAGGCTCGTGACACCTTTTCACTCCCTATCCCAGATCTCCCTTTGTCCTAGGCAGCCCATGAGCAAAGAAAACTGTTCTTGGCGTTTACCACTGGAATCCAAACACAGTTCTGATTTCTTGTAAGCCTACCACCAAGCCAGCCAATATTGCAAATAAGTCACACCACACCACACCCGCTCAGAAACAGCTTGTAGCATTCCCACTCTCTCTTCTACCAGAAGGACTTCATGTGCATCTTGATGCCACCTGATCATTTGGTTTGAGGGATGTGGATGGGCATTCAAGCTATTTATTTTGACACATAATATCTAAGGTTAAGCTAAGCATCCATGGCAAGACTGATCTGAACATTAACCATGAGCCATAAACACAAATAGCTCTGCAAATTCCTGTTTTCTAGAATTCTATTAAATTACTTGACATCAGACAACATGTATAACTCATAAAAATATAACAGTAAAGCTTGAAATCATCCTATGTGGGTCCATTGACTGAAAAATCATACTGAGTCAAATTCAAAGATTCCATTTTAAAGCAAATGAATTAATTGTACATTGCCTCAGTTTTCAATTTTTGGTTCAAATAATTTATTAAAGTACTTAACAGTCTACCTCTTTGTAATTAGGGGAAACATTTGAATACCGTTCATCCAGTATTTCCCAGTTTTAGATCTTGTAAAAATAATTGTATGACTGGCAACTCTTTAGCCAAGGAAGTGCCATGTCTGTTTTTTTGTCATATTGCATTGATCAAGTATATTGGTGAAGAAAAAAGTTCATTTACACTGTATTGATTACCATTAGGGCCACATTTGATATGTTACACTATCATCCAGTGAAAACCTAAGAAACATCCCTGTAATATGATTCAGACTGTGAACAAGAATGATCCTCTGAAAGAATAGGTAGCTCTTTCTTCCCCCAAGTTGATAGGGAATTAACCTTCCATTTGTTATCCTATAATGTCAAAAGATTTCTGAAATTGGACAATTGTCACGGGAAGAATGAATGATCCTATCAAAGGTGTTGTAGAAGAACCCTTTACATTAAACTTTTCTCCAGGAACATGCCACTGAATTTCCAGCAGCAACATTTATTTTCAGCACGCGGTTTATTGCTTTTTGAAGAAGTGGTTTACGATAAATACTTCTTGCAGGCTCCAGCAACCAGCTTTATCTTTTTGCTGCTGAGAAAATAATTGCCATTGCCATGACCATCGCTACTTTTCAATAAGATCGCTGAAGTAGAAAGCATTCCTTTCACATCAGAAATGGCTTTCAGCTCCAAGCCTCCAGCACCCCAGGAAGCTCAAGAGTCAAGTCTTATTTTGTTAAAAGCTACTAATGACCACTAGCTAGTAACTGATCCAGTCATTTAAGTCAGTAAATCAAACCTGAGCAAAAACATCAAAGTGTTTATACACAGACTTGTCACTGGCAAACCAGCAGACAAAGGCTAACCTGCTTGCACTTACAGATTAAAAAATCATCTCTAATTGTTAGAACCATATTTCAAATAAACTAGGTGTATGTACAAAAGCAACAATTAATTGCACAGAACATAGTTTCTTCAGAATTACTAAACAGCTTCAATACTGTTTGATCTTTCATTTGAAGCAATGCTAAATTAGCTCTTCTATTTTTAAAATACTTGGGTGATGTAATCAGTCATAAAGTTCCATGGCATAGGGACAGGCCATTCAGCCCAACTCATCCATGCCGACCAGGGTGTCAACAAACTGTGGGCATTGCTAACAAGGCCTGCATTCACTGTCAATACCAAATAGTCATGAGGATCCAATGTGTTTGAAATGAACAAACAAATCAGAAGCTGGATTAGGACAATCAGCACCTCAGGTCAAGCCAAGTTTATTGATGTGCACAAGTACAATGTGGTACAGGTACAAGAAAGACTTGCAGCAGTGTCACATGCTCGTAGGTTTGGACAGCACAGAGAATATAAATTATGCAGGACAGTGGTGGAAAAGACTGTGTAAAACAGAAATTAGTGCAAAACACAATCAGAGACAAGTGCAAGGGGTGCTCTGTAGTGCTCCATTGCTGAGATAGGATTAGTGTGGTGCAGGTCTCTTCAAGAATCTGATGGTTGTAGGATAGTAGTTGCTCTTGAACTTGGTGGTGCAACCACAAAGAAGGCACTACGAGCCTAAAAGCAGCACTACTTAGGAATCTGGGGAGATTTGGCATCTCACCAAAGACTCTTACGAATTCCTATAGATATATGGGAGACAGTATTCTGACTGGGTGCATCACAGCCTGGTATGATGGAGCCAGTATTTAGGATCACAAAAGGCAGAAAAGCATTGTAGACTCATTTAGCTCCATCATGGGCACAACGCTCAGCACCATTGAGAACATCATGAAGCAAGAAGGTAGCATTCATGAGTAATGTCTTTCACTATCCAGCACATGCTCTTTTTACGTTATTCTAATCGGGGAGGTGGTACAGGAGTCTGAAGACCCACATTCAAAGATTTAGAAACTCCTCCTTCTCCGCTGCTATTGGATTTCTGAATGGCCCATAAACCTATGGATATTACCTTGTTATTCCTTTTGCACTATTTAGTGTAATTTATAGCACCTTACACTTTATTGCCACTGCAAAACAACAAATTTCACATCCTTTAAGTCAGAGATAACAAATCAGTTTCCGATTCTCCTACTTTCTCTGCTCTCACTCGCTCCCATTCACTCATTGACAAGATAACCTTGTCCACAGATTATCCTCATGATTACTCTGGTCTCACCCTATCAGAGACAACCTGCTTTCCCACTTTTCCTGCAGCTGAACAAGCTTCATTGTGATGAAGAGTCTCTGACATGAGACATTAGCTGTGTTTTTCTTCCCGCAAATGCATCCTGACCTGCTGAGTAGTTCCAACATGTTCTGTTTTTGTTTTGGATTTCCAGCATCTACAGTTTTTCTTCAACAAGCTACATCTTATTCTGCTCTAGTGTGACTAACCCAAGATGTCTACAGGTGTCCTCCTTATTAGAAGTCCAAATTGCATTATGTTATATTAGCTGAAATGTAACCTATGTAAAAGTGCAACAGATAATTTTGTCTTACTTGGGAAGTGTGTACTTTTGTCCATGTTAACCAAAGGGTGTAATAGTTCGTTATTGCCACATGTACTGAAATACAATGAAAAGTTTTTGTCTGCATGTCATCCTGATATATATAAGTACATCGGGGTAATATGAAAGGAAAAACAAAACTAAATGCAGAATATAGTGTTGCAGTTGCAGAGGAAATTCTGGGCAGGTAGACAACTGAAGAACAAGGAGCATGTCAAGTTAGGTTGGGCAGCGTGATAGTGTAGTGGTTAGCACAATGCTTTACAGCACAAGCAACCTGGGTTCACTTCCCACCGCTGTCTGTAAGGAGTTGGTAAGTTCTCCTGGTGACCACATGGGTTCCTCGGGGTGCCCTAGTTTCCTCCCACAGTCCAAAGACATACCAGTTGGTAGGTTAATTGGTCATTGTAAATTGTCCCATAATTTGGCTAGGATTAAATCGGGGACTTGCTGTGTGCCATGGCATGAAGGGTCAAAAGGGCCCATTCCACTCTGTATCTCAATAAATAAAGAAAGAAATAGATCGAGAGGTGAAGAGTTCATCATTTCATATGATCTAAACATGATTAAAACTGGTAAATTCAAACCTAGCTTCAATGAACAGCTAAGTAGATGCAACTTGATACCACTGTGGTCAACATATTTATCAGTCAATTATTACCAAAGAATTTCACACAAAATAATTCTTCAGGGCATCATTGGTCTGTTGAAACACAGCAGTGATATAGCAGGCTTTTGTCAGAATTTGATATAGAAAGGCCTTTCCCACTACTTCTTTGAACCATTTGGTTCTATAGGCTAGAACAATGTAGTATTGAGATAAGATCCGCTACTCTCACAGTGCATGACCATGGTCCCTATAGCCCTAGAAGATGGTGACTCTGGCTTGAGCACTCCCCAGAGAGAAGGAAAATTTGAGGACCCTCATTTTTTGCATATTTCACATTGGCACTCAGTATTTTGACTCAGACACCAAACTTCAGTCCTTGCTTTTGGATGCCCATTTTCAACATGCACAAGGTTCACATGTCCTGGGGGGCTGAGGGGTGAAAGGGTTTGAGATAACAAAAGTTTAAGAGCTGACCAGTGAAAAAGTGTTAATTATTCACAAGGCTCATTTCACTCAAAAATTCAAGCATTATTAGAATAATACCAAGAGATCTTGTAGCCCCGGACCATTCCCTGTGTTTAGGTCTATTCTTCATCGTCAGAAAAATGAGTGGGAAGTGAAAGTACTCTGTGAAGCAGAATAGGCTCAAAGGGCTGTAATGTCCTCAGTATAGAACTAATGAACACTTGTCTTTGTAAGCATGGTTACTGTCAGGTCTGTCTGAGTTGGAAAAGTTGAGTTAAAAAGCTTTTGCTCACCCGGCTCCATCTTTATACTGACCACTACTCCTTTACCCTCTCAGTCCTGATGCAGGGTCATTACCTGACAAACCTGATCCACCTTGGTCCTCCCATACACTCCTTTCTTTCTACTCGACTCCTCCTAATCCCTTGTTTCCCAGTTTCCTACTCTCCACTCCCCTCTAAATGTGGTTCCATCCTCATATTGCCCACACGCTCCACTCAAAGGTTCCCATCCCCTTCCAACACTGTTCCCCACTGCCCCACATCCCTCCTTTACGTGGCTCCACTCACTACCTGTCTTTCTTTCCAAATTCCATTGTCTGCAGCCCTTTGTTGCTACCACTCATCACCTCCCAGCTTCTGTCCCTTCCTCCACTCCCTTCCCTCAATCTGCCAATCAACCACTCCTCACTGGGCTCCATCTGCCTATCAACGCTTCCTCACCTCGTTCCACCAATCATCTCCTAGCCCCGGTCATACGCCCGCCCCCTCACCTTTTTGTACTGGCTATTTCTCCTCTGTACTCTAAATACTGAAACAGGCAAGGGCTTTACTGAAAACATCAAATACCACTCCACGCCACAGATGCTGCCTGACCTGCTGAGTTACTCCAGCAGCTTGTTGTTTTTTGTATGAGTTAAAAATGTTGCTTGGGCTAATCAGTGGGAAATATGCATCACTGTATTAAATGATTATTCCATAATTGTCTCACAAGGTTCCTGTTATTTTTACAATGATAACCAAATTATCATCTGCAATTGTGTGAAAATATGTAACTTATTTCACACTTGACTGGTGACATTAAAGCAAGCAATTGGCCTCCTCAGCGACTTGTGCCAGAGGAAATCGTCAACAGCAGTTGATGCAATGAATATTGCTTATCTATTTCTCTTTTCTATATAAAATATCTCAGAAATCTGGGGCTTAATTAAAGGGCTATTCTACTCGGATTAAGTTACTTATAGAATGAATGTATAGAAAGTCAATGGATACACTTGTGCAATCATAAGAGAGAGTTCTAATTAAAAAGTTTGTCTAGAGCATTCCTGAACTAGCAATATTTTAGGCCTTTGGGATACGCTGTGCTTACACAGTATGAAAGCAACACCATGAAATTAAATATACAATTGGAATTCTACAATCTGCCAGGCTTTAACCATTAAGTCAAAGTAATGTTTCCATTAGACAAATAAGGGCAGGGATAGTTGGTCAAAATAATGAGATATTCTATCAATATCATTTGAGTACATTGAATTAGCTAAAATTCACAATGATAAGGAAGCAGACAGATTGCAGATACTAGAATCGAGAGCGAGAAGCAACCCACTGGAGGAACACAGAGCATCAGGCAGCATCTGTGAAAGGAAATGGATGGCTGATATTTCAGGGCAAGACCCTTCATCCACACTAAAAACTAGAGGAGAGATAGCCATTGGTTGGTGAGGCAATTCAAAGTTTAAATAGAGCTTGGGGCCGCTCGGAGCTCTTCGACCGGCTGCAATCATAACGATCCCTCAGGGACTCAGCAGGGCCCAATGGAATACATCGAGAGTGTAAGTGGTACAGCCACTGTTGGAGAGGACAGTGTTTTTCCAACAGATACGTGTAGTATCGGATCATTTTTCTCAATAACTAAGTGAACAAGTTTAATGTTTTTGTGTTATTTAATTGGGTTTTCTTTATCTAGTTTTAGGGCCTACATGAAAATCTGATCACATTATAGCTCATATTTATGCAGAAATAGAGAAAATTCTACAGGGTTCACAAACTTTCTAGCACAACTGGACAGGCAGGTAGACAAAGGAGGTGGCAGGGTTCTGTTGGTAAAAGTGGAATCAAATCCTTAGGAAGAGGTGACATAGGATTGGAAGATGTACAATCCTTGTGGGCAGAGTTAAGAAACTGCAGAGGTAAAAAGATCCTTATGGGGGACATATACAGGCCAACGAACAGTAGCCAGGGTGTATGATATATATTAGGACAGATAGGAAAGACATGAAAAAAGGGCAATGTTACAATAGTCATGGGGGATTTCAATATGCAGGTAGATTGGGAATGTCGGGTTGGTGTTGGATGCTAAAAGAGGAGCATACAAAATGACTTTTTAGAGCAGCTTGTGATTGGGGCCACTAGGGTAAATGCAAATCTGGATTGGATGTTATGTAATGAATCAGATTTGATTAGGGAGCTTAAGGTAAAGGAACCCTCAGAACACAGTGATCATAATATAATAGAATTCACCCTGCAGTTTGAGAAGGAGAAAATAAAGTCATATCTATCAGTATTACAGTGGAGTGAAGTGAATTACAGAGGCATGAGACAGGAGCAAGTCAAAGTTGATTGGAAGGGGACACTATCAGGGATGACAGCAAAACAACAGTGGCTGGAATTCCTGGAGGCATTGTTGGAAGGTGCAGGATAAATACATCCTAAAGATGATGAGGTATTCTAAAGGGAGGATGAGGCCACTGTGGCTGACCAAGACAGCATAAAAGCAAAGTACAGGGCATTTAATATAGCAAAAATTAGTGGGAAGTTAGAGGATTGTGAAGCTTTTAAAAACTAACAGAAGGCAACTATAAAAGTCATAAAGAGAAAAGATGAAATATGAAGATAGGGTAGCCAATGATGTAAAAGAGGATACCAAAACAGCTTTCTGATATATAAAGAGTAAAAGAAAGGTGAGAGTGGATATTGGACTGCTGGAAAATTACACTGGAAAGGTAGTAATGGGGGACAAAGAAATGGTAAATGAACTTAGTAAGCACTGTATTTTACATCAGTCCTCACCGTGGGAGGCACTCACTGTATGCCAGAAATTTGTGGATGTTGGGGGTAGAAATGAGAGTAGTTGCTATTACTAAGGAATAGGTGCTTGGGAAACTGAAAGTTCTGAACATAGATAAGTCACCTAGACCAGATAGATTTCACCCAAGGGTTCTGAAAGAGATAGCTGAAGAGGTTATGGAGGCATTAGTAATGATCTTTCAAGAATCAATAGACTCTGGAATGGTTCCAGAGGACTGGAAAAGTACAAATGTCACTCCACTCTTTAAGAAGTGAGGGAGGCAGAAGGAAGTAAGTTATAGGCCAGTTAGGCTGACTTCACTGGTTGGGAAGTTGTTGGAGTCCATTATTAGGGATGAGATTTCAGGGTACTTGTAGGCTCGTGATAAATTAGGCCAAAATCAGCATTGTTACCTTAAGTCAAAATCTTTCCTGACAAATCTGTTGGAATTCTTTGAGAAAATAACTGGAAGGGCAGACAAAGGAGAGTCAGTGGGTATTATTTACTCAGGCTTTCAGAAAGCTTTTGATGAGACACCACACAGGTGGCTGCTTAAAAGGTAAGATCCCATGATACTACAGAAAAGATACTAAATTGGATAGAAAATTGGCTGACAAGTACAAGGAAAAGAGTGGGAATAAAGGGGGCTTATTCTGGTTGGCTGCCAGTGACTATTGGCGTTATGCAGAGATCGGTATTGGGATACTTCTTTTCACATTTTATGTCAATAACTTGGTTTACCGAATAGATGAGTTGTGGCAAAATTTGCAGATGATTACAGAGGTAGGTGGAGGGACAAGTAATATTGATGAAGCAGGGAGTCTGTAGAAGGACTTAGACAGATTGGGAGAATGAGCAAAGAAGTAGCCGATGGAATATAGCGTGGGGAAGTATATGGTCCAGTATGTTGGTAGAATGGTAATAATGAAGCAAGAGCTGGCAAGTGATAGGTGGACCCTGGTGAGGAGGGGTAAGTAATAGGTGGAGGAGGAGAGAGTGGAAATGCCTATGCATGCAGGCAACTGATTGGCATTGACAACAAAAAGCTGCAGATGTTGGAATCTGATTGAAGAGGAAGGTGGAGCATGAAGCCAAATAAAGGCAGCAGGGAGAGAAGGTAAAAACATTGGAGGGAAGATATCCATTGGGAAATGTGTATGGGTGATAGACAGATAAAGTAATCATAGTCATAGTCATAGTCATAGTCATACTTTATTGATCCCGGGGGAAATTGGTTTTCGTTACAGTTGCACCATAAATAATTAAATAGTAATAAAACCATAAATAGTCAAATAGTAATATGTAAATTATGCCAGGAAATAAGTCCAGGACCAGCCTATTGGCTCAGGCTGTCTGACCCTCCAAGGGAGGAGTTGTAAAGTTTGATGGCCACAGGCAGGAATGACTTCCTATGATGCTCTGTCTTGCATCTCAGTGGAATGAGTCTCTGGCTGAATGTACTCCTGTGCCCAACCAGTACATTATGTAGTGGATGGGAGACATTGTCCAAGATGGCATGCGACTTGGACAGCATCCTCTTTTCAGACACCACCGTCAGAGAGTCCAGTTCCATCTCCACAACATCACTGTCCTTACGAATGAGTTTGTTGATTCTGTTGGTGTCTGCTACCCTCAGCCTGCTGCCCCAGCACACAACAGCAAGCATGATAGCACTGGCCACCACAGACTCGTAGAACATCCTCAGCATCGTCCGGCAGATGTGAAAGGACCTCAGTCTCCTCAGGAAATAGAGATGGCTCTGACCCTTCTTGTAGACAGCCTCAGTGTTCTTTGACCAGCCCAGTTTATTGTCAGTTTATTGTCCAGTCTAGTAATTGTACAGTAGATGGGAAATGTGATCAGGTGCTGGGCTAGGTGGAGGAGGAAGATCAGGAGGGGAGATAAAAAGAACTGAGAGGGTACTGGTTACATGGAATTCGAGATTTGCTTAAGGTTTTTATAGGCGAGGGTGATAATGGGGACAAGCTCCATCTCTTGAAATTACAAGGATAAGTATTCATGTTTTGGAATATATGTAATCCTTACAGGACTTGACATAGTAGGCACTAAGATATCTGGAAGCAGATGTCACAGTTACAAAAGAAGGATTCAGAAGTGAGAAAACATTTCTCCACTGAAGCTTGTGAGCCTCTGGAATTCTCTACTGAGCAGGTATATTCAAGATGGAGGTTGATAGTTTTTTGGGAATTTACGGAACAAAGGAACAGGAGGAGATTGGAACTGAAAAAAAACATCACCTACACCTACTAAATAGCAGAAAATGAGCCAAATAAGCAATTCCTTTCCTTGTTCTCAAAAAAAACCTACAAGTATTAGTAACCAGTCCATCGTGGATAAAGCCCTCCCACCACTGAGCACATCTGCATGAAGCGTTGCTACAGGAAAGCAGCACCCATGACCAGGGACCGCCAACACCCAGGTCATGCTCTCTTCTCACTGCTCTCATTAGGAAGAAAGTACAGGAGCCTCAGGACTCACACCACCAGGTTCAGCAACAGTTATTACCCCTTAGCCATCAGGCCCTTGAACCAAAGGGGATAACTTCACCTACCCCATCATTGTAATGTTTGCCACAACCTATAGACTCACTTTCAAGGACTCTTCATCTCATGTTCTTGATAATTATAGTTTATTTATTTTTCTTTCTTTTTGTATTTACAGTTTAATGTCTTTTGCACACTGATTGAATACCCAAATTGAGTGAGGATTCTAGCAAGAAAATAAATTTCAGGGTTGCATATGGTGACATATATGTACTTTGATCACAAATTTACTTTGAACCTTCTTATGTTTTATGTATATATCCTCATTAGGACATGCGTGATTGCTGTTACAAATGCAGTGGAAAATAGACCAGAGGAACAGAACCTCATATTCCACCTCCAACATAATGACGTGAACTTTGATTTCTCTAATTTCCAATAACCACTCTTTTTTCTTTATCCCACTGACCTCTATCAACATAACTCTTTCTCCTTCCCCACACTCTCCACTTACCCATCACCCACACATTACTCCTGCAGGTTCCCCTCCCCACCCTCTCATCTTAGTCTATGGTCCACTGTGCTCTCCTATCAGATTCCATCTCCTTCAGCCCTTTGTTCCTTCCACCTATCTCCTCCCAGCTTCATATATAATTCCCACTCTCCTTCCTCCTCCACCTGCCTTCACCCCCTCACTTGGATCCATCCCTTACCTACCAGCTCTAGTTCCCCTCATCTACCTTTTTAGACCGGATTTCCACCCTCTACCTTTCCAGTCCTTTTGGAGAGCCTTGATCCAAAACGGCAACTATCCCTTTCCCTCCAAAGATTCTACCTGACCTACTGAATGCCTCCAGATTTCCAGCATCTGCAGTCTCTTGTATCCCAATACCTCCCAGGACAATTTAGCTCACTTCTTTGACCCCTCATTCAATTCACCATTCACTCTCCCACCTTCTACAAACTGTAGCTGTGGTGTGTACATCTAGAAAATATCCTGCCGCAACTTGCCAAAACTGCTTCAACAGCACTTCTCAAATTCTAATCTCTAAGGGTTGCATCAAAGGACAAGGGCAGCAGGTACAAGCAGAGCCACAAACTGCACCTTCTCCTCCTTCTCTCAAGAAAGCTTGATGTGGAGGTATATCTCCATTCCTTCATCATCACTGGATCTGCAACCTGGAACTCTCTGACCAGCGGTGCTATGGAATATGTTAACCAGGGGAGTCATAGTTCAAAATCAGCATCTTCTGAAGGGTAATTGAGGCAGTTAAGTGTTGTACTTGCCTGTGATGCACCAAATGAACAGTTTTAGAAAAAGACAGAATGGAAACTGGCCATTCAGCCCAAATCTTCCATGCTGAATTAGATGCAAGTTCCATTTGCCCTCATTTAGCCACACAGTATCCATCTGATTCTTTCCAATCCACAGATTTATCCAGCTGTCTCTTAAATATTTTTATTGTACCTGCCCCGACCATTTCCTCCAGTAGCTCATTTCAATAAATGCACCATTCTCTGGGAGAAACAGTTCTGCCTTAGGTTTCTATTAATTTTTTCCACTTTCTTCTTAGACTTATACCCTCTAATTTTTCATTCTGCAGTCCTGGGAGAAAAAGGCTGTGTGCATTCACCCTCATGATTTTCTACAACTCCATATAATAAAAGCACCTACAAAAATAGGGATTGGAGTCAGGAGTGATGAGACAGAGCAACTCTCACAATCCTTCACTGTGATTAAAAGAAATAAGGGAAATATTGATTATGAGTCAAAATGTGTTGACAACAGAACCCTTGGACTATAAAATCAAATGGTGTTGGGGTTAGAGTGACACTATTACAGCTCTGTATGTCCAGGAGTTCGGAGTCCTGCTCTGGTGCCATCTGCAAGGAGTTAGTGCGATCTCCCTGTGAATGCATGGGTCTCCTCTGGGTGTTCTGGTTTCCGCACAAAATGTACTGGTTAGTAGGTTATTGTAAATTTCCCGGCGATTAGGCTAGTGTTAAATAAATGGGTTGCTGGTTTGGGCTGGAAGGGCCTGTTCTGTGTTGTATCTCGAAATAAAAAATAAACAAAGTTAAAAGCCCAAACACAAGGAAATCTGCAGATGCTGGAAATTCAAGCAACACACACAAAAAATGCTGGTGAACGCAGCAGGCCAGGCAGCATCTGTACAAAGAGGTACAGTCGACGTAAAAGTACTGCTGTTTGGTAAGGATGTGATTGCCTGTTAAATTATTAATCTTATGGCAAATGGTAATTGCGCAACACTGAAAGGACTAAAGGGGTACAGAAGGTTTTGAAATGAAATTACAAAGGAAATCAAGAAGATAAAGTCAGCGCATTTTACTTATAGTTAATATGTACATGATGGGCCAAATGGCCTCATTCTAGTGCGTAAACTTCTAAAATTCTATAAAACCAAGTTTGAGTTCCTCTTTTAGGTCAACATGTGACATGATGCAGTGAGAACAGAAAAGGCAGAAAATACCTGTTACAAAGTTAATAACATCAACCATTCAAACTGGTTGAATGTGAACCTTTCATTGCAGTGAGATTACAGCTGATTGTTCACTAGAGTATGAAGCAAGCTTTTTTTTTATTGATGAAATGAGCATTTGGTTGCCTTTATTTTCCCTGCAAGATTTGGCAGGTTTTATACCGAATGATTTGGTTCACAGTGCAGGCTGAAACAAGATTCATTCAAATGTACACAGTGTTCATGCAGCAGAGATAACCCCGGTTAACTGTGAAAAATATGTGCATCACCTTATGGGATATAGGTTGCTATTACTCACTAGGAAGAAGATCCCAAAACTACAAATGGAAGCAATCTGAAATAAAACCAGAAAATGCTGGAAAAACTCAGCAGATTAGGCAGCATCTGTGGAGAGAGAAACTGAATGAATGGTTCCGAAGCATTAACCTTGCAATGTCAGCACACATTTTGAGAAGAGAATATAAAATCAAGCATGTACTTCTGAGATTTTATAAGGTGTTGTTCAGAACCCATTTGGAATATTGTGAGCAATTTTGGGCCCTCAAGTCTGAGAAAACATGTGTTGGAGACAATGCAGAGGAGGTTCATGGGACTGATCCAGAGAATCAAAGGCTTGATTTTTTTCAGCCAGAGCATGGTGAACTTGTGGAATTCTTTGCCATGTCTTGTGAGCTCTCTCTCCACAGGTGCAGGCTGACCTACTGTGTGTTCCCAGCATATTTTGTATTCAATATAAAATGATAAGTGACCCATTTTTTTTTTGTTAAGCTACAAGTTCAACAAGGCCAAAAGGCAGGATGACATCAACATCTATATTATTATGAGCCAGCATAACAAAGCAGATTTGCACCTTTAGTTGTTTATTTTTGAGTTAGATTTTCATATGCTCTTTTTGAGGTGGTATCAACTGTCTTTGGTGTTGACGAGATTCCTCAGAGTGCAGTGACTTGCACTCAGAGCATTGTTAATTAGCAGTATCAACATCAATATTTTACAGTTACAAAGAGCTGGTGACTCAAGGGCATACCATTCTTCACTTGACTAACACGACACCTATTTCCCTCAATCGCCAAAACATTGATCTCATTAGAAGGGTTGGATGAAGGCATTGACTGTGACAGGAAGCTTCCTGGAAAAAGGTAAAACGTTGGATATAGTTGCCGTGTAAAACCTATACCAGATTTTATTTTTCCATGAATGTCCATGACATGTGAATACCTTGTCTTCAGGACAGAAAGGTAATGTAATTTCAACAAATGACTGTATGGAAGTTCTCAGTTAGACTCATGTTTCTGAGAAGTTATAAAGACCTGCATTGAGTGACAATTCCCTCCAGAACTGTGCTATGTCTCCTCACAAGTGTCAAAGCGTTTTGGATTCCAGCAGATTCCAAGCTTCCTATCTGATCTCCTCCAGCGGTTTCCAGTTGTTCTCCAGTAGAAATCTGCTGAGACCCACCGCAAAAGAGAAGAGAGCTAGCAATAGGTCCATGTTTTAAGACTGGTTTGTGTCTGACAATAGACCATTGAACAGTGCTGAACTGGAACAGGACCTTCGGTCAGTTCTGACTATGAGGCCAAGTTCAGTTAATCCCATCTGCCTGCACATGACCTATACCCCTCCTTTTCCTGCCTATTCATGTAAATTTGCAAATTGATTTTACAGTGGGAATCGTTGTTTGCATGCCACCCATACAGATCATTTCATTAAAACAATGCATTCAATTAGTGCAAGGGAAAGCAGTAAACATTGGGAATCCCTTTTTTCTTCAGGTGTTGCTTGTTCCTCCAACCAATAGTTCATATCAAAATGATACTGTGAAGTGATTTCAGTTGAGGCACTGCCCTTGATTTCCAACTGTTATGTAACCGGCAACAATGAATATCAATCGAGTCAGGTTATATAAAAACAACCAAGCATTTATTAAACACTGATAAACAATAAAAAACAAACGAAAACCTTAACCGGAAATTAACCGCTATGCGGACATTTTACAAGCGCCACTCAGTACTGGTTCTTAAAGCGATAAATGCGAAAACAGTTCTTAAAGCAGTAAAGTCAAACACAGTTCTTAAAATGATGAATTCGAAAGTCCAACAGATTTATACATTCAATTGGGAGAGACTTCTCTGGAGCAGGATTTCTTCATAGACATGACTTTCTTGCTGGTTCTGTCCGAAGGATTCACTATGAACAACTGACCTTTCTTCTGGCAAGCAAATCCTGCATGAACTACCTTTCTCTTTTGGCAGGAGTTATCTTTGATGCAGGTCGCTACTTCTTCAACGAAGAATCAATAAGGTCGGTCCTTTGTTAAACTGCCGAATGATACCAACTTTTCTTAATCCTTCGGATCCTGTACTTCAATAAAGTCTTCACTCTCCAATACTACTGAAAAGGTACATCAACAAATCTGGCAGAAATAGGTAAACTGCCAGTCCAGCACTATTGTACCTTACAATAGAACGTAAAACTCCGTTTTAAAAATGAAACTGCGTCATAAAGCAAATACGCAATGGAACGGAGACTCTGACTAACGTTCTAGCTGGAAAACTAACTGTGTCACCAGGGGTCTTCCCTTTTATACCCGTGGTGAACATGTCATCACATGACCTTACATTGGCAGGAAAATTACATCAGGTGACCTCCAAAAGACCATTACATCATTCTCACAAGAAAGTCACAAGATCTCCTTAAGGTATGTAACACAACAAAAAATGATTCTCCTGTAAAACATTTTATGAAGTGAAATTTCACGATACACAAAGATTGAATAAAAAAACAGCATAGGCATTTTGGTGCAATATATTCCAAGAGATGGAAGGAGCCAGCTGGCCTGTAAGGCAGAAATTAACTTGCACTGTACTGCTGCCACAAAAAACACAAACTTCAGGTTGTCAGTGTCATTGTTAATAAATCTGATTCTGACCTGTGTAAATGACAGGGCAAGAGCCATAAAGAATCAAAAGCATCATCATGACAATACATAAACAGAACATTTGTAAGTTTTGAGCTTGTTAAAATGTTTAAGTTTTAAACCTATAATTGTAACGTATATACAACTACGTTTGTAGATTTAAGAATAAGATGAAATTCAGAGAATATGATTAGAACCCAGCCACACATCAGGTTGGTCACCAGCTGACAGAGAATGTAGACTTTTTTTATTACAATGAAGCCTTACTCTGGAAATATTCAACATTTTCACACTTACTAACCTGCTGTGCATTCCCAACATTGTTCAGTGTAACAAAATTTGTCCAGGTTTTTGGTCGTAGAGTAATATCCCTCCTCTCCCACCTCAGGAAGGAGTTATTAGCTATTCACAGGAGAGCAAAGCAATTTCCATCTGCAAATATTTGACAACTATACAATGGCAGTCCATGATGTTATATTTATTTTAAATCTGCAACACTTTTCAGTCTTGTTACTCCAGCCATAATAAAAGCAATGCTACGCTCTGTGAAATAGCAGCTTACATTTATTGGAACGGGGAATGATTTGGCCACCTGTTTAAGAATCCCTGTAGATCAATTAGACAGCCATGACATGTACTGAAGTATTTGTGACTGTTAAATGCTGTAGAATACAAACAGATGTACACCATTACTGTTGATGGTGTGCTACATGGGTTAGATCAAAAACAATTGTTTCGTGTGAAGCTAAAAGCATGTCAGTTTTAGTTTAAAGAAAGCTCATGCTTCATGACATTATTTAGTGGCTACCTGATGGTTCTGTAAAAATAAGAATGAAGAGTCTAGGAATATTCTTGGAACAAGTAGCATGTGCTGTGAGTTATTTTAAAAAATGTTACTGTACTGCGGCAAAAGGCAATCTATGAAATGTTCTGTGTGAAAATATCTAGAAAGTATTTGTCAGACAGTCATAGAGTTACTAGCATGGAAACAGGCCCTTCAGCCCAATACTTCCATGCTAACCAAGATACCCATCTAAGCTGATCCCATTTGCCTGCATTTGGCCCATATTTCTCTTAACCTTTCCTATTCATTTTCCTGTCTGTGTCCTTTATTTCCTCCTCTAGGTTCTTTTAAATCCTTCCCCTCTCACAATATACCCAAGACCTCCAGCTTTTGATTCTCTTACCCTGGGAAAAAGACTTGTGCATTCACCTTACCCTTGCCCCTCAGGATTGTATACACATCAGTAAGCTTACCCCTCAGAATCCTACGCTCCAAGGAAGCTCATCAAAGATTATTGTGAAAAAGGAAATTCATTGTGCAGGAAGTCACAGATAGAACATTGGATGACTCTCATGAAACAGCACGTGGATCTGTTTGGTTGGAAAGATAGCTGAAGTTTGCTGGGGACCTCAGCCTTTTAAAAAAATTATACAAGTGGCAAATATGAATTTGCTGATGACATAAAAATTGGTAGGTAAGGAAATCATGAAGAGGAAGCACCGAGAGAGGAAAGGGATACTGTTAGATGAAATGAGTAGGCAAGGATCTTGCAAATTAAAGTATAATGTGGAAGAATGTGAAATGGACCAACTTGGCAGGAAAAAAAATGTTCTTATCTAAGTGTTGAGAGATTGTGGAGCTCTGAGGTGCAAAGGAATCCTTGTTCATGTTTTGCAGAAGGTTGGGGTGCACATTCAGCAAGTAATTTGGCTCATTAACAAAACATCGTTATTGTGCTGGAGGCTAAATACAAAAGTAATGGGATTATCATTCTGTTTTATGAACATCAGAGAGGCCGTATCAAGAGCACTATGCACTCCTTATTCAACAGAGGGTACTAATGCATTGGAAGCAGTTCAGATAGGATTTACTGGATGATTCTTGGAATGGATGAGTTGTCGTATTAGAAAAAAGTTCGGAAGGCTAATCTTCTATCTACTGGAGCTTTGAAAAGTGAAAAGGGGATTGACTCAACTGCAGAAGTCAAAGACTTATTTTTTTAAAGTAGTCAGGACAGAAATCTCTTGTTTAAGACAGAGTTGAGGCAAACTCTGGAGACTTTGGAATTCTCTTCCTCAAAAGAGTACTAGTGGAAGTAGAATCTGAATAATTTTAAAACAGAGGTTGAAAGATGCTGAGAGGTCATGATGGAGTAGCTGAGAATGCAGAGCTGAGGTTACAGTCAGGGGACTAAATGTCCTCCTCGTTCTCAGCTGTATGTTTGTACTAAATGAGAATGAGTTTGGAATCTGCAGAGCATAGGAACGAGTACATTGGTAAATTAGTTTATTGTTGTCACATATTTGAAGGTTCTGTGAGAAACTTTGCTTTCCATTCCATCCATGCAGATAATTTCATCACATTGATGTAGTACGAGGGAAAATCAAAAAAGAAAATGCCAAATAAAATGTTACAATTGTAGAGAAAGTGCAGTGTGGATAGGCAATAAGGTGTAAAACTATAACAAGGTAGATTGTGATGTCAGGTGTCCATCTTACCCTATTAGGGAACCATTCCATAGTCTTATGACAGAAGATAGATGTTTTCTTTGAAACTCATGCTTTCAGGCATTTGTATCTTTTAGCTAATGGGATGGAAGAGAAGAGAGAATGAGAGGGGTGGGTGGGTTCTTTGATCGTGCGGGCTGCTTTACTGAGGCAGTGAGAAGTGTAGACCGAGTCCATGAAGGAGAGGCTGGTGTTCGTGACGTGCTGAGCTATGATTATGTCTCTGCAGTTTCTTGCAGTCACGGGCAGAGCAGTTGCCATTCCAAGCTGTGAAGCACCCAAAAAAGATACTTACACTGTTATCAGCAAAAATTGATGAGGCTCAAAGAAAACATGGCAAATTTCTTTAGTCTCCTAGGGAAGTAAGGGATAATGTTGAGCATTCTTGGCCATGGTGATTATATGGTTGGTCCAGGACAGGCTAGAAGCTGTCCACCCTATAGACCTCAGTGCCATCGTTGTAAACAGAAACATCTTTACCAACCCCCACCATACCTATAGTCAAAGATCAGTACGTTTGTTTTTCTGACATTGCAGGAATGGTTATTTAGTTGTTTGGACTTGTGAACAAAACAAATTAATGTAAAAGTTATAAAGTAATATATTTGAATATATTTTTTACATTTGTTGCATTTTGGAAGAGGAAACTGATAAGGAACAAAATCTCGTAATGATCACCATGGGGTTACATGACCAACTAATGGCAACAGCCTGCAACTACACAGTCAATACCCAGTGACCTGGTATTTCATGGTAACTTTTACAGAAATATTTCAAGTTACAGTATTGGCACAAGTCATGTGAACAAAAGTTAGGACTTTTTACTCATAGATTTCATGTTCCATATTATTTGGAGCTGAGGGAAAGTAAGTAATTATTGACATTTAACTGCTGGCAACACTCAGGTAAGGCAGCATCAATGGAGAAAGAAGCAGAATTAATGCTTCGTATTGAACACCTCATCAGTAGACTAGTTTTGGTGACGAGATGTTGTCAACAATCGGTTTTTGACCTGGAATGTTAACTTCGTTTCTTTCCTGACTTGCTGAGAATTTCCAGTACTTTCCATTTCAATTTCAGATTTCCAGAATCCGCATACTTTTAATTTCAGCTTAATTAATCTTAAAATATATTTGGTAATAGAAAGGTACTTCTGATCTTTTAGCAATAACCTGATCTTTTAAATTTTCAAATATTCCATATGTTATTCTTAACAAAATTGGAAAGATTCTTAATATTAGTCAATACCCATATTATAGGCCATCTATAGTTTTCAAAGTGCTATATTTAGAGCATTCATCAAAATGCTTCCTTTATGCCTTGGCAGTGTGATAAGTCTCTGAGTTGTGATGAAAATTCATGGTGATCCAGGGCCTTGAATGAATTGAAGAATGTACGATTGACTTTAAAGTAGAAGCGAAATTTTCAGTAGGTGAAGAATTGCAGGGCTGTTCGCTATTGTTTTATCCCTCAATTTTCATGTAAATGCATGTTTTAAGAAAAAATATTCTGAGACTATTGATGATGAAGAAACTTGCACAGCACATTTAAAGTCGGAGTTCTGCGGCATGGAACCAATTAGTCGTAGCCAAACAAGATATGTATCTAATTTAGTCCTATTTGCCCACGTTTGGTGCACATCTCTCTAATCTTTCCTTGCTGCATACCTATCCAAATGTCTCGAGTGTTGTTATTGTATCTACTTCAAATATTCCCATTGATAGATCATTCAGCTTCCCCTAATAGAGTCATACAAAAGTACAGAACAGAAACAGGACCTTTGGCCCATCTAGTCCATGGTGAAACCATTTAAACTATGTACTCCTATCAACCTGTACTGGGACCACAGCCCTCCATACCCCTACCATCCACATACATATCTATATTTCTCTTAAACATTGCAATCGAGCTTGCATGCACCACTTGTGCTGGCAGGCCATTCCACACTCTCACAAACTTATGAGTGAAGAAGCTTCCCCTCATGTTCTGTTAAACTTTTCACCTTTCACCCTTAATCCATGACCTCCAGTTGCTGTCCCACCCAACCTCAGTAAAAAAAGCCCTGTTTGCATTTACCTTAGCTACACCCCCATAATTTTGTATACCTCTATCAAATCTCTCAACCTTTTACATTCTAAGGAATAAAATTCTAACCTATTCAATCTTTTCTTAAAACTCAGGTCCCCCAGACCTGGCAACATACTTGTAAAATTTTTTCTGAAATTATGGAACCTTATTTATATCTTTTCTGTAGGTTGGTGACCAAAACTGCACACAGTACTCCAAATTAGGCCTCACCAATGTCTTATACAACTTCAGCATAGCATCTTTTCTCCTTTGCTCAATGCTTTGATTTATGAAGGCAAATGTGCCAAAAGAATTCTTTACAACCCAGTCTGACTGTGACACCACTTGCAACAAATTATGGACCTGTATTCCCAGATCCCTTTGTTCTACCACACACCTCAGTGCCCTACCATTTCACTGTGTAAGTCCTACCCTGGGAATGTGCAACACTTCACACTTGTCTGCATTAAATTCCATCTGCCATTTTTCAGTCCCTTTTCCAGCTGGACCAGATCCCTCTGGAAGCCATAATAGCCTTCCTCGCTGTCCACTACACCCCCAATCTTGATGTCTTCCACAAACGTGCTGATCCAGTTTACTACATTATCATCCAAATTGTTGATATAGATGACAAACAACAACGGTCCTAGCACCGATCCCTGCAGCATTCCACTAGTCACGGACCTCCAGACAGAGAGGCAACAATTTGTTACCATTCTCTGGCTTCTCCCACAAAGCCATTGTCTATCCAATTTACTAACTCATCTTGAATGCCCAGCAACTGAACCTTCTTGACCAACCTTCCATGCTGGACCTTGTCTAATGGCTTGATAAAATCCCTGTAGACCACGTCCACTGCCTTGCCTTCATCAACTTTCCTGGTAACTTCCTCAAAAACCTCTAAGATTGTTTAGACATGACCTACCACACACAAAGTTATGCTGACTATCCTTAATCAGCCCAAATACTTGTATATCCAAATAATTATATACCCAGTCCCTCGAAATACTCTCCAATTACTTTCCCATTACCGATGTCAGACTCACCAGCCTATAATTTCCTGGTTTACGTTTAGAGCCTTTTTTAAACAGTAGAACAACACTGACTATCCTCCAATCCTCTGGTACCTCTCCTGTTGCTAAGGATTATTTGAATATCTCTCTCAGGGCCCCGGCAATTTCTGCACTTGCCTCCCACAGGGTCCGAGGAAACACCTTGTCAGGGCCTGAAGATTTATCCACTCTGATTTGCCTCAGGACAGCAAATATCTCCTCCTCTGTAATCTGTATGGAGTCCATGAAGTTGGTGCCACTTTGCCTCACTTCTACAGACTCTGTGTCCATCTCCTTAGTAAATCAAGACACAAAAAATTTATTTAAGATTCCCCCCATCTCCTTTGCCTTCTCACATGGATTACCATTCTGACCTTCCACTGGATCAATTTTATCCCCTTCAATCCTTTTCCCTTTAATATATCTGTAGAACCCTTTAGGATTCTCCTTCAGGTTGTCTGCTAGGACAACCTCACATCTTCTTTTAGCCTTCCTGAATTTTTTCTTAAGTGTTCTCTTGCATTTCCTGCTCTCCATAAGCACCTCATTTGTTCCTACCTGCCTGTACCTGTTATGTACATTCTTTTTGTTTCTTATCCAGGGCCTCCAATATCTCTTGAAACCACGGTTCCCTTCACTTATTATCTTCTCATTTTATTCTGAGGGGCACATACAAGCTTCGTAAGCTCAAAATTTCACTTTTCAAGGCACCCAACTTACCAAGTACACCTTTGCCAGAAAACAGCCTGCCCCAATCCACACTTGCCGTATCATTTCTGCTACTATCAAAATTGGCCTTTCTCTGCTTTAGAATCTCAACCCATGGACCAGCCCTATCTTCTTGCATATTTACTTTGAATCTAATGGCATTGTGATCACTAGATGCAATGTGTTCCACTACATAATTTTTTGTCACCTGCCATTTCATTCCCTAATAGCAGATCCACTATCACACACTCTCTCATTGGGACTTCTACGTATTGATCAAGGGAACTTTTCCTGAACACATTTGACAACTCTATCCCATCTAGTACTTTTACAGTCAATATGTGGAAAGTTATAATCACCTACTTTAACAATCTTATGTTTCTTAGAACATAAGAACTTAAGAAATAGGAGCAGGAGTAGGCCATCTGATCCGTCAAGCCTGCTCTGTCATTCAATAAGATCATGGCTGATCTGGCCATGGACTCATCTCCACCTACCTGCCTTTTCTCCATAACCCTTAATTCCCCTATTATGCAAAAATCTACCCAACCTTGTCTTAAATATACTGAGGTAGCCTCCACCGCTTCACTGATCATTGAATTTCACAGATTCCTCACTCTCTGTGAAAGGCAGTTCCTCCTCATCTCCATCCTAAATCTACTCCCCTGAATTTTGAGGCTATGTCCTTAAGTTCTAGTCTCAGATTGAGTAGTCAAGCAGGAAGTTCCTCACAATCAACACTCTCAAAGGTCTGTTCCAGTCTAATCGTCTCATCTTTGGTGTCGCATCAGCACCAGCAATTTAGCAAACAGCAATGGACCAAGTGCTCCAAGATATCCCAGGTACACAATGTTATCTTGATAACATCATGAAGGGCAAAAATGATGAAGAGCACCTCCAGAACCTTGGTAAAGTGCTTACCAGGCTGAGTGAGTATGATCTGAGCACAAAGAGAGAGAATGTGAGTTTTCAAAAATGAAAACTCATATTGTGGACATATCATTGACAAGCATGGCTTACATAGGTCACAAGAGAAGATTGACACAGTGCTGCAGGCACCCAAACCAGAAAAAGTGTCACAACTCAAATCATACTTGGGCCTTGTAAACTACTACCACCAGTTTCTCCCAAACATTGCTACAGAGCTGCATCCATTGAATGCACTGTTACAGACAGGAGCAAAGTGGGAATGGTCAGAAAGATGTGAAAAACCATTCAAAGAAACAAAGAGATTATAACGTCTGTTGAACTGCTCACCAATTATGACCCATCCCTGCCCATCAGATTGGCATGCAAAGTGTTCCCATATGGTGTTAGAGCTGTTTTGTCACATATTATGAAAGATGGATCAGCACTCATTGAAACTCAGAAGAACGCGGTGGGATCGTATTAAAACTTAACGAATGCTGAAACGACTAGATAAGGTGGATGTGGGGAGGATATTTCCTATGGGGGTGTCCAGAACTATAGGGCACAGCCTCAAAATTGAGGGGCGACCTTTTAGGATGGAAGCAAGGAGGAATTTTTTTAGTGAGAGAGAAGTGAATCTGTGGAAGGCTCTGCCACAGATAGCGGTGGATGCCAAGACCGTGGGTATATTTAAAGAAAAAGTTGATAGTTTCCTGATTGGTCAGGTCATCAAAGATTATGGTGAGAAAGCAGGTGAATAGGGTTGAGTGGGATCTGGGATCAGCCATGATGGAATGGCAGATCAGACTGGACTACGCCTGCTCCTATGTCTTATGTCTTATGGACTTTGCTGGGCCATTCATAGACTCCATGTTTCTGATTGCTGTGGATGCTCTTTCGAAGTGGCCGGAGGTTACTCCAGTCAAGCAGCTCAGCAAAGACTATCTCTGCCAGAAATGGTTTACCAGAACAAATTGTGAGTGACAACAGACCACAATACACATCAGAAGAATTCCAGTTGTTCATGAAGAAAAGTGGCATCAGTCATTTCAAGTCAGCTCCTCACCACCCAGCAACAAATGGGTTAGTTGAAAGATTTATCCAAACCTTCAGGAAGTCCATTGAAGTGATGGACAAGGACACTTCTCTACAGCACAAGATGGACAACTTCCTGTTTGTGTATTGGAACTCTGTTCACGCAATGACAAATCAAACACCTGCAATGCTGTTCTTGAGCAGGAATCTGAGATCTTGCATAGACCTCCTGAAACCAGACCTATGGAGGGAAGTGTAGAATAAACAGTTCAACCAGTTGCCAAGTGAAGCAGCAAGGAGCTTCGAGATTGGACAGGAAGTCCTTGCACATGGCGAGAAGACAAGTAGACACCTGATAGGATAGCTACAAGACTGGACCACTGATGTACACAGTGGATGTTGAAGGTCAGATATGGAGACATCATGTGGACCATGTACTGGATGCTCAACCAAAGAATACACCCGAGCTGACAGCAGCCAACAAGACGGACACATTACAGTCACCAGACTTATCTCTCAGTGATGTCACTGACAGCAATGTGACACTGAAAAATGAGACATTGTTTTAGACAAGATACCTAACAAACCTGATGCCACTCCACAGGTCCAGAGGTGTAATGAGAACGTTATCAGTGACAAGACCTGTGCAAAACCTAATGCCACTACAAGGGTCTAGAGGCACTATCCTGAAAAAAACAGAGCACCACTAAAAAAACTGAACCTTTCAAACTGTGAAGTTATTTATGGACTGTTATTGTGAAAGCACATTTATTTGGAATATGGGTTTATGAAAGGGAAATTAAATGTTTTGTGCATATACAGTTTTATATTGCATTAATCTAAAGGGGGAGGGAGTGTAATGTGTGGATCTATTTCTTTTAGAGCAATGCCCCCCCTTACCACTCTAATTGATCTATGTTCTGCACATACGCTGTTGTCTATGCATGCGCATTGTTTTCTCTCTCTTGCTGCAATGTGAATACAACGTTTAAAGCCATCTCCCACGTGTGTGCTTTTATTTAATTGATATGTAGTTGTGCACAGACACAACAGTTTCCTTAAGGAGAAACCTTACCTGAAATCTATTGGAATTCTTTGAGGAAATAACAAGCAGGATAGACAAAGGAGAGTCAGTGAACGTTGTGTACTTGGATTTTCAGAAGGCCTTTGACCAGGTGTTGCATATGAGGCTACTGAACCTGATAAAAGTTTATGATAATAAATGAATGATACTAGCATGGATAGAGGTTGAGAACACCTTCTCTGGCAGCAAAATCTAGGCCTGGAGCGAGTTGCTGGGTGGTGTGTTCTAAACCCGGAGCAATTCACCATGGTGGGGCGGGGCCCAGGTCCTACTGCAAGATACAACACATTGTTTGGACAACCTGAACGCCAGCCTTTATAGGTGGGAACAGCAGGGTGTCAAGAGTTGGGTGAGGCTGGATGGCTCTCAGTCCTGGGCAGATTTGGAGAGGTTGAGAATGGCTTCTCCAGCAGCAAAATCTATGCCCAAGCAATTTGCTGTGGTGGGGCCTGGATCCCAGTGAAAGGTTTGGACAATTTAAACACTGGCCCAGATAGACTGGGGGCTCCCTTCTCTACGATGCTCAGGCTGTCAGACAGCCTCTGGCTGCAGTGATTTATGACTGCGAACTTTGCGGCAACTTGCTCTGCTAATATGATGAACTGAATACTGAGGCTTTGGGCCTACTCCGGGTTGCTCCAGGGATTTAGATCTAAGAACTCAATCTGGTTTGGAATGCTGTTGTTGCTCGCTTCTATTGTTTGCATGATTTGTTCTGTGTTTTTTTTCTCTTTCTCTGTGGGCACTGGGGGTTGGACTTACTTTATTTTAAATTGGATTTTGTCAGGTTCTTTGCTTTGTAACTGCCTGTTAAGCAAACAAATCTCGAGGTTGTATAAATTACACATTCTTTGATAATAAATGCACTTTGAATTTTGTGGAAGATTGGCTGACTGGCAGGGGACAAGGAGCAGGAATAAAAGGGGCCTTTTCTGGTTGGCTGCCTGTGACTAGTATTGTTCCACAGGGGTCGGTGTTGAGCCTACTTTTCACTTAATATGTCAATGATCTGGATGATAATACTGGCTTGTGGATGATAAACAGATGGGTGGAGGGGAAGGTTTTGTTCAGGAGGTAAGGATTCTGCAGCAGGATTTGACAGATAAGGAGAATGGGCAAAGTAGTGGCTGATGGAATGCAATGCAGTGAAGTGCATGGTCATACACTTGGGTAGAAGGAATAAAGGTGTAGACTGTTTTTTAAATAGAGAGCAAATACAGAAATCGGAGGTACAAAGGGAATTCGAGTACTAGTCTAGGATTCCCTGAAGCTTAACTTGCAGATTGAATCCATAGTAAAGATAAAGTTAGCATTCATTTCGTGAAGTCCAGTATATAAAAGATGTAATGCCAAGGCCTTATTATGTAGTTGGCCTGACCACATTTGGAGTATTGTGAGCAGTTGTGCTGGCACTAGAGAGGGTCCTGAGGTTTATATGAATGATCCTGGGTAAACATATGAGGAGCATTTGAATGTTCTGAGCCTGGCTCACAGAGTTTAGAAAAATAGTGTGTGGGGGGGGGGGTGAGGGAGAGATCTCATTGAAACCTACTGATTATTGAAAAGGCTTAGACAGAGTGTGCCTCGAGAGATGTTTCCACTGGTGGGAGAGTCTAAGACAGAGATGAGAAGGAACTTCTTTCAGCAGAGTGTGATGAATCTTTATAATTCACTGCTGTTCACTGGGTACATTTAAAGCGGAGTTTGATAGGTTCCTGATTGATAAGGGTGTCTAAGTTTATAGGGAGGAGGCAGGAGAATAGAACTGAGAGGGAAAATAAATCAGTCATGATGAATAGCAGACCAGATTTGATGGGCCAAATGGCTTAAATCTGCTCCTATGTCTTATGGTGTTACAATCTTACTTACCAGCACTGCTAATTATTCTGAATAGTTACAATTGTTTGTAACGAGATAGGGTAGATGATGACTAAACAAAAACTGTTCTTTGTATGGATGGGACATAACTGCACTAATTTTCACGCACAATTGTAGTTTCCAACATTGGAGCTACTTTCAATTGCATCATCAGCAGTAGTATAATTTAGTCTCTGTACTTTTATACTGTTTCCAAATGATGATAAATATTGATGAGTATTTATTCAGCTGCAGGAGGGCATGAAGACTTGGTGATTACCAATATCTGGAGTGAGAGTTCAGGTGGTTGTAGCCCATTCATATTTTACAGGGCTCATATCTTCAGTGAATTTCAGAATAAAGACTGTCCCTGACTTGAACTCCAGTGCTGAAATTGAACTTGTTAATTCACTCAAATGGCATGGTGTTTTACACAGAGAACATTCCCGATTATGGTATTGAAGGAGTCAGGAATATGGATGGATAGTTGTGATTCTGGAGTTTGATTCTCGAGTTGAAGGCCTGACTAGTTTGGCAATGTTGGTGAGGTGGACTATGCAGTTGCTAACTTTGCATGTCCTGATTATCAAGATTACTGTCAAGATTTGCTTCACCCTGATGTAGAAAGCATGGTCCATGTGTGTTAAAGGGAGTGCAGGAATCAACATCTGGTGAGCAAAATGCCAAAATCATTGGGAATTCTGAAGAATGGGACAATAGATCATGACAGGCGTGCTGTACTTTAATTTTATGCATCAATTTATAGTTAAACAGCAAAACCTACTGCAGTTGGAAAATAAAGTGAAAGAGCCAGAAACTTATCTGTGTGGAGTGATAAGCTTGAAAGGTTGAAAAATGAAGGGCTCTATTATGTGGTCAAGGAAAATGTAATTACATAACTTGGTAGTATTATAAATCTGGACAAAAATACTTCGACAGCAGCAGTACAATGCAATGCATGATAAATATAGGAAAAAACCCTGAATTACAGTAAGTATGTATATACATGTATATTAAAGTGTTAGTTTAAGATAAATAGTGCAATAAAGCAGAAATAAAAAGTAGTGAGGTAATGTCATGGGTTCAACGTCCATTTAGAAATCAAATCACAAAGGGGAAGAAGCTGTTCCTGAATCACTAAGTATGTGCCTCCAGGCTCCTGTACCTCCTTCCTGATGGTAACAATGAGAAGAGAACATGTCTAGCTTAAAAGAAATTAAAAAATATTTGTCTCGATTGTATATATGTACAGCTTCTTGTTTAATTGTTAACTGTCTTGTTAAATAAATGGGCAGACTATTATTTAAATGGGGAGAGAATTCAAGGTTCTGAGATGCAATGGGACTTGGGAGTCCTGCTGTAGGATACTTTAAAGTTAACCTTCAGGTTGAGTTGGTGGTGAAGAAGGTGAATGCAATGTTGCCATTCATTTCTAGAGGAATAGAGTATAGGAGCAGGGAGGTGATTTTGAAGCTTTATATGGCGCTGGTGAAACCTCACTTGGAGTACTGTGGGCAGTTCTGGGCTCCTTATTTAAGAAAGGATGTGCTGACGTTGGAGAGGGTGCAGAGAGTTAAAAAAATACACTTGGACTAAGACGTTAGCTGTCCTGTGCTATCACCAGTGGGATCATCAGTTGATCTGCCACCTGTCTTCAGGAGTTTCGGCCCGCTTATGATCAAGACTCCCTCGAGGTGGTGGGCCAGCAGTGCTAAAGCACCACCTCCCACTGGTGAGCTTAAAAACTTGGCATCTGCCTCTATCAGAGTCGTTGGTCACTTCCATCCAACGGATAGTCTGCTCTTCAGGTGTCTATACAACCACCAAAGGGTTTGCAAGATATGTATACACTGTCTGACTATCTGCCTCTCTGCCTCTCTGGACGTACTTGGTTCACGCCCATGCTGATCCTGTCTCTGCTGCCTCAGCTACAGCCCTGCTGGTTGACTTGATCTCTCCGGAATGAGGGTTAACATATGAGGAACGTTTGTCCGCTCTTGGACTGTATTCCTTGGAGCTTAGAACAATGAGGGGGGACCTCATAGAAACATTTCAAATGTTGAAAGGCATGGTCAGAGTGGATGTGGCAAAGTTGTTTCCCATGATGGGGGAGTCTAGTACGAGAGGGCATGACGTAAGGATTGAAGGGCGCCCATTCAGAACAGAAATGCGAAGAAATTTTTTTAGCCAGAGGGTAGTGAATCTATGGAATTTGTTGCATGGGCGACAGTGGACGCCAAGTCATTGGGTGGATTTAAGGCAGAGATTGATAGGTATCTGAGTAGCCAGGGCATCAAAGGTTATGGTGAGAAGGCGGGGGAGTGGGACTAAATGGGAGAATGGATCAACTCATGATAAAATGGTGGAGCAGACTTGATGGGCCGAATGGCCGACTTCTGCTCCTTTGTCTTATGGTCCAATTTAAATTTTAAAAATGTAATATCCAACAAATATTCAACCAGTATTTAAAACTAAGTAACTTATTCTAACATATCTGTATTTCAAAATGGCCTTTTTTTGGAGATGGTGTGGCTGGTTTGACTTGAATTTTAACTGATAGTCGAAGTCACTTGTAAACAAAATAACAAACATACTTCTAAGCATGATTGGTTCTCATGAAGTGAGTGTATAATTAATAGCGCCATTCCCATTAAAAGTTGAAGATTCTACAATTTACGAATGAAGCAGGTTGGTTTTGAACAGGCTAGCAATGTCTGTTTTAGGAAGAGTTCAATCTGTACTCTAACCTATTAACTCCAACATAATGCCTTTTGCTTGGAAGCACATTGAAGCCACATTGTTTGGATTGTAATCTAAACGGAGTGGAGGAACAAAGTGATATTAGGGTTAACAAAAAGCGAGTGAGATATGTTAAAGAGGCTATTAAAAGAACAATCCAAGGTTTAGTTTCAGGAGCGATAGGATTTAAAACAAAACTTACTGTCTAATATTCCATAGCTGAATAACTGCACACTTGAGTCTCTCTATTTGGAGAGAGATGCAGGAGAGGGGTGGATGAGGTGAATTTTTTTCTTTTGTGTGCAGAGATCAAAGTTCAAAGTAAATGTATTATTAAAGTACAAAGTACCTGAGATATATTTACTTGCAAAAATTTATAGAGAAAAAACAATGAAATGCAATAGAATCTACAAAAAAACATGCATAAGCAAAGACTGACAAACAACTAATGAGCAAAAGACAGATTGTGGAAATAAAAAAAGTTGTAAGAGTTTTTGTATGTGAGCGTGTAGGTCATAAAATCAGTTCAGAGTTGTGGTCAGTGAAATTATCCATGCTGGTTTAGAGGCCTGATGGTTGAAGAGTAATAACTTTTCCTGAACTTTAATGTTTCTATACCTCCTGCCCGATGGTAGAAGCGAGAAGAGAGCAATGCCTGGATGATGGGTGTCTTTGATTATGGATGCCGCTTTCTTGTGGCACCGCTCCATGTAAGTGTAAAGAATGGTGGGGAGGGCTTTGCCTGTGATGGACAGGGCTCTACCCACCACTTTTTCCATTCCTGGGCACTGGTGTTTCCATACCAAGCTGTGATACGACCAGTCAGTACACATTCCACCATGCACCTATAGAACTTTGTCTAGGTTCTAGATGGTGTGCTAAGTCTATGCAAATTTCTATGAAAATAGAGGTACTGTTGCGTCTTCTTTGCAACAGCATTTACATGCTGGAGCCAGGACAGATCCTCTGATATGTTAACAACAAGGAATTTAAAGCTATTGACTCTCTCCATCTCTGTTCCCCTACTGAGGACTGGCTCATTGACTCTCAGTTTCTTCCTCCTGCTGTCAATAATCAGTATTTTTTGGTTTTACTGATGTTGTGTGAGAGGCTGTTGATGTGGCACCAAACAGATTTTTAATTGTCCTATATGCCAGTTTGTCACCAGCTTTGATTCAGCCAACAACAACGTTGTTATCAGCAAATTTAACTGTAGCATTAGAGCTGTACTGAACCACACAATCATAGGTATAAAGTGAGTACAGCAGACGGCTAGACACACAGTCCTGGGGTGAACCTGTGCTACTAGTGAACACTGTTCCTTCTAAACTGCACAGTAACTGTAATGCTCCCATGCACATAGCCTTTGCTGCTGTGCAGCTGTAATTTTATATAATGCTAATAAAATTTTGAAATCTATGTTAATATAAATGTGAAGTACCCTGTAATGGTTTTAATGAAAATAATCCATACATTTTCTAAATAATAAACATACCACAACCTTTACTTTGAAACATTTTAGAGCTTCAACATATTCACATTGTGTTTATAGTTACAACGCTGTTACAAATTATACAAATAAACACAAAATGGAAGTCAGTACCTTACTGTTAATAAACCAATGAATGCCAATGCCATCTGGTCAAAATGTTTTACTTTTGCCACTGTTCATCAATTGTTTTGACTGCCTGGCATTGTTTACTTGTGTTGTGAGTTGTAGTCCATGTTTGTTTGATGTGCATATTAAAGTGGCACAGTTTTCAAGCTGTGTAAAAATTTTCTGCTGAGAGCAATGGTTGGTTCACGCAGCTGTATAGAGAAAATAGAGATCATTGATGGTAAATGTAGGGGAGATGTTGTTACCAAGCTGTATTCACTGGAGTCTGCCAGTGAGAAAATCGAGGATCCAGTTGCCAATGTGGAAGTAATAGTGGAATCAAGCAGCATAAATGTGTTTAGTTAGGATTGAGAGGAGAAGGGAATAGAATGAAACAGGCTAAACATCCTATTTCAGTGAATTTAGTAAGGACTTGGTTTTGGAAGCAGCCAAGGTAGATGACTGTACGCCTCTTTGAGGGGATACGGGAATTGTTTTGCTATAGATGAATAGAGGAATTACAGATGATTTCCACACTGTGGTCTGAAGGGAAAACCTTGGGGAATGGGAAATGTCAACAGGGAAAAAGAAATGTATTCAAATCTAAACATAACTGATTAAAAAATATATAGCTCTGCAATTCTATATTCCGGTCTTTGGCTCATTGTTGTCACCTATGTGCAGTATGTATCAAGCAAATACCTTTCCATTTAAACATGTCTTCAATTTTGTAACGTAAATAAATCGACTTATTGAATGAAGATTACATATACATTTGCATTCCCTTTAACCATCTCATGGATTAGTTCAGAAAGCTATCAAATTTGTCAAGTGGTGCTGCCTTTTAACAAATCTACACGATTCGGGAAGCTGTCATTTTATTGATGTAGCAAGTTATTTTTTCATGTATACTGGTGATATTCTTGTATACTTGGCTCAGTTGATTTGATCAAATTGTACTGTAGCAGCAGGCTTATGCAGTGGAGGGGATCAAGGGGTAAACTAATCATTTTGCTGAAAATAACCATGAACATTTTTGGATTTTTTACCTATTAATTTGTTGAAATATAGTTGAACATATACTTTCCAGTTTCTTGCTTTTAGATACAAGTTTTCATTTAGAAGTGTAGATCAATTGCAGTAGGTAAAACTAGTAAACAGGATATATAAACCTGCTGCAAATGTCCACTTTCCAACAGGGCTCACTACACATTGTTTCAATCTAGCTTGATAATATGGAAATTAAAAATAGTAACTCCATCTATTCTGAAGCAAAAAACAATTCACCATTGCAGAAAACATCATATGTTGAAGTTTGTTTTCTCTGATTTGTGAGATAATAGACAATATATTCCAGAAAAGGACTGTAGCATTTTAGAATTATTTTAGAGATGGTCTCACGTAGCTGGAGGTGGAGTTACAATGGTGCTCAATGGCAACTCCTTAGAGTTTATCTGCAAAAACAGTTTAATTTCTATCTTTGATGTCTTTTTTTCCCCCCCAGAGTGAATGGGGCTTTCTAGGACTTTGCCTCCTTACGGTGGTGGGACCCGCTCCTGGGGGCTCACGACCAGTCGCTTTTCAAAATTCCAAGGACACAGCCTAGAAGAGAGCGCACCTTCAGGGTTCCGAGGTTTTGTGGCCCTGTGGACAGGCTGATTCTATGACGATGCCACCGACTAAGTGCCGCAGGAGAAAAACGGAACATCAGGACCAGCAGATCAACTGTCGGAGGCTCTGTACTCAGCAGGTCGCATTCTCTCAATGGGGGGAGGAGTTTGTTGATGATTCATAAGTCAGAGAACTAAAAAAAAGCGGCATGACAGACTTTTAACACTGTAAATCAGTAGGTTGTTTTGTTATGTTTCCCTTCTCACTATGAAAGGGGCCACCTCTTTTTCCCTTTATTAGCCTGTGGTATGTCGAATTGTCCAGATAATGACTAGTTTTTGTTGTACTGCAGATCATGATCTTTATTGGGAGCTTTGCTATAGCTTGCTTTGTTGGTGGAGGGTACTGATGCTTTTCTTTGCTGAAGTAAGTGGGGGAGGGGAGGGTCATTGCTTTGTTGCCGCTTGAGTGTGGGAGGGGGGAGTAGGGGGACTTTCGGGTTCTAACGTTTTTACTGTCACTCATTCTTTAGGACACTCTTCTGTTTTCGTGGATGTCTGTGAAGAACAAGAATTTCAGGATGTATATTGTATACATTTCTCTGATATTAAATGAAGCTATTGAACTATTGATGTGATTTTCTCTGCCATTGAAACATAATTCAAGAGTTCTGAAGTTACTTTAAAAGCAACCTGAGAAATATCTAACAAGGTATCTCGTACAGAAGGCCACTGATGAAGGTGTGACAGGATGAGTTATCAATTTGAATTATCTTATTTGATATGTTCAACCTCACAGTCCTTTAGAGACAAAGTAGAAAAGAGAAATTTGAGTATCAAAGGGAGAAAAAAACTAAATATTTCTTTCCTGAATATATAATTTCATTGTTCAGCTAATAAAAAGTCAGGATCAATGACAATGAAGTGTCAGAAATTTGATAGCATGACTGCAACCATAACTCACCCATAAACAGCGTCCTCTGGTATGGACTGAAAGGCCAAGAAATAACTTACCAGCATCTAGAGAATGCAGCATTGTGTGGAAGTTAACTCAAATCAAGGAATCTATCACCTGTTTTCATACATACTGCTCTTCCTCCTACTAAAATGCTTTGTAAAGATGACTCAACTGGAAGTCTTCATCTGTCTGAAAATTTGAATTCAGATGAACAATAAAATCTCTGCAACATTAATGAGAAGGCACAAAACAGATTTCTGTTGCTTAAAATGAATCCAAGGTCAAACGTGGGCTTGTGATATATTCATATTTGCTGGATCTCACTGTCGAATGCTGGTACTTACAGATAGAACATTGAGCATTTACCATGTAAATAAAGGAAAAAAGCTCTGATTCCTATGCGTAGCTGTTGTCTACAGGGTTGTCTGGCAGCTCCTGAATACCAAATCCATCTGATTACTCTGCAGATCAGTCTATCTTAAGTTTTGTGAATTTCCCAGTACAATACTAGACTGGTCAGCTGGGGTACAGGATCCAAGAAATTTCATTGGAAATTCTTAAGAATATCGAAAAAAAAATTAAAAATTTTAAGCAACACATTTAAAAGTTGCTGATGAATGCAGCAGGCCAGGCAGCATCTCTAGGAAGAGGTACAGTCGACATTTCGGGCCTTTACAGCCAGAAAGCTGGGTGCAGGCAATATTGATTTGCTCTAAGCAATCTAATAATCTTGATTATATCTAAGATCAGCACAGTTGCAAGCCTAAACAGGTTAACTGGATCACAAGTTTCCTGTAGGATGGCAACGTCTCCATACTAATTCTCTATTTAGTTTGCACTTGATCTGAGAAGCTCTAGAGATTTTTGGAGGACTTTTGAGTCCACTAAATGCTTAATATCAGCAACAGATTTTCTGGTACCATGTACTGTACAGCCCTAATGTACTTATCCTTATGAGAATTTACGGATCATATAATACAAGACATTACTAAAAATTTAATTTTTGGCCAGTCTTCCTCCATTTCTGACAAGTTTTTTTTGTAAAAGGTAGGCACATTTCATATTGGTAAGAGGAGAGTTTGTTACAATCTATAAAGAGGCTATTGTTTGCTGCTTTGTAGAATGCTGGGTAAGTAGACTTGAATTCAGTTGAAAATAAGATTTACTTTTGGGAGATGCTGTGCAAAATACTACGAAGCAGGCTGGAATCAGTTTGGATCTCTGAAGGGTTCATGTGGGTTATGAGAAGAATTGATGTAACATGCTACAAGGTATGGAAAGCAGCACAGACTTTCCTGGCAAAAGCTTTAAATATGGTCATGGATGAATAGCTATTTCATGCAATTCATGCAAAGGATAAAATATGTATCCAACCTAATAAATTCAAAAGACCAGAAGATGATTCTGTGCTGATGGTTTTATTCAATGCTGCCCATTCATAAACTTTAGGGTTTTTAAAAAGGGAAGTTACATTAAATAACCATAAAATAACAATAACGCCAAACAGCTATAATACAAGAGCAATGAGTTCCTGTTTTTAAGAGAGCACTTAAAATGATTTAAACCTCATATATTGTTGCTACAATTAAGCCCCTAAGTATAAACCTGTTCCCTTAGGAACGATAACCTTGTATTTTTCCATTAGTTTGCTGACTAAAAAACTAAAGACAAAGGATTAAGTAAGGCAAGGCTTAATGTTATAGGACCCTTATTTTACAGAATAGAAAAGTGTCCTTTACAATTTGGAAATGATTTTATATATATATATGTATATATATATAACTGATAAGAGTACCAAATAATGTAACAGGTACTTGTTTGCGAACTATCTGTCACTTATTTAGCTTTTATTAAATATATAAAAATCTAGGTAGCAATAGATCATTTCTTTCTTTTTTGCTAAATCTAGTGAATAAAAGCAAAAGAGCCAAATAACAGCAATTCTGTAGCAGTCTCAAAAATTACAAGGCTAAAATCAAGCAAAATAAGTGCTATCCAAAACTATAGCAGTCATATAAAAATATTTTAAATTCTCTTATGAATGTTTTTATTGTTTTAAAGACTCCAAATTGGAGCTTGTTGCTGAGACACTTGAAAAATTATTCATTCACACCAAAAAAAGTCCTTGTTCCAAGAAACAATATCCAGATATTTCTTTATTCCTTTAATCTTCAGTGAGGGTGGCAGGAGGAGTTTATGGATTCCCTTATTCTTTTGAACAAACTGAGTTTACGTGACTGTAACCCGAGCATGTTGGAGATTTATTTTGACTTATTGATCAAAATGGTTTTTCTTTTTTGGTTGTCAGCTTGACTTTATTGTCCTTGGCGGCAATGAGTTTGGAAGAAATTTCCCAAGAACGTGCGGTAACCAGGATCATCCACGTACTCATTCATGAATTTGTAATTCAGGACACGCAGTCGCTTCTTTGCCTGAATGTTCTCAGTGGAAAACGTTGCTTCATAACGCATGTCTGAAGCTGAAGACTGACAAACAAAGGTACATTTTAGGAAATGTAAATATTAGAGCATTGTGTTCCCCAAAGAGGTGTTTTGAGGGAGACAGAGTATTACTATTTATTTATTTAGCGATACAGCATGGTAACAGGCCCTTCCAGCCCAATGAGCCCATGCCGCCAAATTAACCTACCAACCCATAAGTCTTTGGAATGTGGAGGAAACTTGAGCACCAGGAGGAAAGTCAGGCGTATGTGGTGCTGTAATTGCAGAATACTAACCACTATGCTCCTCTGCTGCCCTTAAGAGAGCAAAACAGAGAGTGGTTATCGGTGTTATATGCAGTGAAGTATTGTTTGGGGAGTGAACACCGACCAATAGTTTCTTCAAATCATTCAATTTCTGACTGAGCATTTATTAAACAACTATTAGGCACTAAGTAATATTATTAAAGATAATGATCACATGGATGACACAAAGCTGAAGTAAGTGGTTGAATTTCAGTCACAGAATTAAAAGTCACACAACAGCCCTTCTTGTCACTCAATTAGTGATTATGAATATAGTTGTGCTGAACATTAGAAGCCAGATCCTTTTTGATATCTGGATTGAAGAACAATTGAGTGAGATTTACTTCCTTCCTTCCTTCCTTTATTTATTTATTTAATAAATAAAGTGAGCTTCCTGCTCACTTAACCATCACAAGTGCTTCACTCTAGCATTACTTGAAAGCTCAGTCCAGCTATGTCCATAGAATAGCAACAAATGAAACAGGAATACATTTTACATTATGCAGTCAGCTCTCTTTATCTTAACTGTTCCTCAATTTCATTTGCCAATCAGGTCAGTGACAATTTTGCCTCAAGACAAAACACATTTTCTTACATGTGTAAAGGTTATGTTCAAATATCTTTTTAAGGTGGGCACGTTTATCATTTAAGGTAGGTGTTAAAGGAATTTTCTTTTACTAGATGGATTTTTGTTCCCAAAGATCTGTTATTCCTTATTTACATGATACTGCATGGACTTTAAACTTCATATACTGAGGATAGACAACTTGTGAGAGAGGGTTCTTGTAAGTGAAAATTCACAAAGTTAAAATAAAGGACAAGCTGATATCTCAGTGGTTGCAACAAAAGTAATAACTAGTCAGGAGAGAGTAGTGTATAACATCATTATGCACCGCCAATCAGAGTTAGGGCAGGATAAAATATTAAAAGGACAAATGATTCATTTTCTAAATGTATGCTCATTCACTGCAGTGGAGGTGAAATAATGGCACAAGTGGTAATAAATAGAGATCCATGATAAGAGTTCTACAGGGATCAGTGTTGGGCCTCTTTTGTTTATGATGTACACAAATGAGCAGGATGAAAATATAAACTAGTAGGTCAGTAAGGTTGCAGATACCACAAAAAATTGATGTGAGTTCTGGACGGTGTAGAGGGCATGCAATTGAGGTGAAAGTGGGAAGGTTTAAAGGAAACTATGGGGTATATTTATACATTTTTTTTTAATACAGAGAGTAGTAGGTGCCGGAGAGCCTGGTGGAAGTACTTATGAAGATGGCATTTAAGATGCTGTCAGACAGACTCGGAAAATGCAGTAAGTGGAGGGATACAGGTCTCCTCCATTCTTCTACATTCTAGGGAATAAAGTCCTAACCTATTCAACCTCATGACCCACACCACCAGGTTCAGGAACAGTTATTACCCCTCAACCATCAAGCTCCTGGACCAGAGGGGATAACTTCACCCACCCCAGCAATGAACTGTTCTCAAAAACTATTGACTCACTTTTAAGGACTCTTCATCTCATGTCCTTGATAATATTGCTCATTTATTTATTATTATTATTTTGGTTTTATTTTGTATTTGTACAGTTTGTTGTTTTTTGCACATTGGTTGTTTTTCCATCTCGTTATGTGCAGTTTTTCATTGATTTTATGGTATTTCTTTGTATTTACTGTGAATGCCTACAAAAAATGAATCTCAGGGTTATATGTGGTGACATATACAACTGTGGTGGGTGCACGGTAGCATAGTGACTAGCATGATGCTTTACAATACCAGCAACCCGGGTTCAATTCCACCACTGTCTATAAGGAGTTTGTATGTTTTCCCCAATGTCCAAAGATGTACTGGTTAGTAGATTCATTGGTCATTGTTAATTGTCCCGTGATTAGGCTAGGGTTAAATCAGGGGTTACTGGGCAGCACAGCTTGAAGGGCTACTCCACACAATATTGCAATAAATAAACAAATACGTACTTTGATAATCAATATACTTTGAACTTTGAATATAGAAATGTGTACTTATCAAATGCATACACAGTGTACCAAAAGATATACTAAAATTATGACTGTCATCAGAAAGAACATAGTTATACTGGTGTGTTTTAGAAATGGGAAAAACATGGCTGATAATAATATTCCAAGAGGGTGGAAGAGGGAATGGATAAGAAAAGGAAACTTCTGTCATACGGTGAAGTCAGGTCTAATGGGTTAATGGGGGCAGTTGAAGATTGAGAACATTGCTTTGTCTATAGCAGGGCAGTGAGATGAGTTTAGAAGGTCGGCGATACCATCAGAGAGAAAAACTGAGGGAAAAATTGCAGAGGATGATTTGCAGCAGAAATGACCAATTCTTATACTTGTAAGAGAAAGAAAGTTACTCAACAGTGGATATTGAATCTAGAAGCCTGCAAATTGTCCAGGTAGAAAATGAGATGTTTGGTCTCATTGTAATAGTACAGAAAGGTTGCAGTGAAGTAGGATGGAAAATTCAAAATGCCAGACAGCAAGAAGCTCAGGATCACTTCTGCAGACTAAATACAGGTGGCTCCAAAAAATGAACACCCAATCTGCATTTAAACCATAAGACAGAGGAGCAGAATTAGGCCATTCAGGCCATCAATTCTGCTCCACCATTCGATCATGGCTGATTTATTATCTCTCTCAACCCCATTCTCCTGCCTTCTCCCCGGACCACTGACACCCTTTCTTTGGACTCCTCAATGTATAGGTGAGCACACTGTGTACACCTAATGTAACACATTATATTACAATAAATTTTTGTGAAATGCTTCTCTATTTGTAAAGATTGCCTGAATCCCTGACAGTTGGAGAGGTGAATGGATAGTTGTTGCAAGTGCCAGTAGACAAGGATTGGTTGGTTCAACAGAAAGATAGACCAGGGAGAGAGAGTCACAAAAAGAAAAGTTCCTTTGAAATGCTAAAATGGGAGGGGAAGATCTCTGGTGCTGGAATTTTGTGCTCCTTTGAATGCAGAAGCTAGTAGAAAGGAAAGTGAGGTCAAGGGGAACTCTGTTCAGAAGTGCAGAAAAGGGATAAAGTGTATTTAAGGGCCCTGTGACAGGTGGAGGATGTTACAGAGGTACTGGTAAAGAAGGTTTACCACTGAAGCAAATACTGTGGAGGTTGATTAACTGGAAGAATGGAATGGAGACAGGTTGGTAAAGAAAACTGTGAGACCCTGCACCTGTAATGGATATTTATGGAGGGATCCAGAGAGGGAAGGAAGAATCAGAGATTGACCACAATAGAGGCGAGAAATTGCTAGAAAATGCTATCAAAATGTTAAACTCTGTACGAGTGCATGAAGTAGTACGAATGTAGTCACTGATACACAAAATAAAGTGTTTCGGGAATGAGCCCCAGATAGGATTAAAACAAAAATAGGCAGGTAGACTACAATAAAAGGCACATGAGCAAGCAAGAGTAGCCAACATTTAATACATATATTACAACTAAAAGAAAGTAAGAAAAGCAATCCAGCCATGGTAGAGGAGAAGGGTCAAATGAAAAGATGTAATGGTGCTCAAAAGCCTAGTGATGTTGAGAGTTGGGAACATTTCAAAATTCAGCAATGGAGGATCATAGACAGAAAAAAATGATAGGCAGGTTCCAAGAGCAATGGGTGACTTAAGCTTTCTTCTCTCTCATTTACAAACTTGCCAAATGTTGTCTCTAATTTTACATCCTTTTATATTTGCTCATTCAAAATATTTATCAAAAACTCACGTTTAAGGCACCTATTCACATCTCCTCCCTTACTTCTATTTTCAATACACTGAAACATTGGTGTGGTTTCATTATCACTGTCAATACCATGATCTCTTCAGCCAACTTTCACCCTGCCCTCAACTTCAGATAGTCACAGAACAGAAACAATCCAGTTTGACAATCCATGACACATTCATGCCATTTTCTTTATACTTCCCATATTCTCACTAACTACCCCCAGATTCCACCACTTACCTACACACTAGGGGCAATTTAAAATGACCAATTAACCCACATCTTAGGGTGTGAGAGGAAACGGGAATACCCAGAGGAAACCCACAAGGAGAACATAGAAATTCCACCTAGTTAGCACCTGAGGTCAGGATTGAACCTACGTCTCTGGTGCTGTGAGGCAGCAGTTCAAGTAGCTGCACCAGTGTGTTTCCCAGTCCATTTCCTGGGACAGGTTAGTTCTCATTGGCACCACATCTCCCACTCTGTTTCCTTGATGGATTCAGTGCCATTCTCTTAATTCCCTCCTATCCATATTATTTTCTCCGATGAAGACACATTTAAAATGTAGCCACATAACTGTGACTTCTCCTCCAGCAGAGCTGACAGCTCTATCACATCTTCTCTAGTTCCTGTATTTCTGCTCTTAACCCCCGTCCCCCTAGCCAGAGCAGGATTAGACCATGTTCTAACCATCCACCACCAGATAAGTTTACCTTTCCACTTTAGACTCTGAAGGCACCATCCCACCATAAGTCTGTGGTCCATTCCCCCTTCTCTAACAATCACTGCCCTTCCCATACAACCACAACGTTTGCAACATTTTGCTTTCATTTATTCCCTTCTCACTTCTCAGGAATCTAAGCAGCCCTTCCATGAGAAGTTTATTTGAGCTGTTCCCATTTTAGTATATTTCATTTGATTCGCTCAACGTGATCTATTCCACACTGGAAAACCAAATGCAGACGCGGTGCCGAACACTCCATTTTTTTCCTCTAAGTATGAACTTAGCTTCCAGTCATATTTATTCTCCCTCTTCACTATCGTTCTGGCTCTGCAGTTTTCTGCTTGCAAATTGCTCTGATGACACCCAAAAATATTGGAGCAAAGAGGGAAGGATAAAATGAGGTTAGTATAAATGAATCTGTATATGGTCAGCATGGGCCAAAAGGCTTGCTTCTGTGCTGTATGACATCTCACCTTTAGTCTTGATACTTTGAAGCCCATGGGATCTAATGCTGTACTGAATAATCAAGGGCAACCATGACTATATATGGTGTTGGGGCTGCTTCTTTTCACGTTAGATGTCAATGATTAGGATGACGGAATTTGTGGTATTGTGACCAAGTTGAGGACAATATGAAGATAGGTGGAGGGTCATGTAATGTTTGAGGAAGTAAGGAGTCTGCAGAAGGACTTAGTCAGATTAGGATAATAGGCAAAGAGGAGGCAGATGAAATATAGTGTAGGGAAGTGTACGGCCATGCACTTCAGTAGAAGGAATAAAGGCATAGACTATTTACTAAACAGAGAGAAAATACATACAGAAATCAGAGGTGCAAAGGGACTGAGAATCCCCATGTAGGATTCTTTAAAGGTTAACTCACAGACTGAGTCGATGGTAAGGAAGGCAAATGCAATGTTAACATTCATTTCAAGAGGATTAGAATATAAAAGCAAGGATGTCATGCTGAGGCTTTATAAGGCATTGGTCAGATCACACTTGGGGAATTGTGAGCAGTTTTGAGCCCCTTATCTAAAAAAAAGATGTGCTGGCATTGGAGAGGGTCCAATGGAGGTTCATGAGAATGATTCCAGGAATAAAAGGATTAATGTATAAGGAGCATTTGATGGTTCTGGGCCTGCACCCACTGGAGCTTAGAAGAATGAAGGAAAGAGCTCATTGAAACCTATCAAATATACATTGGCCTAGATAGAGTGGATGTGAAGAGGATGTTTCCTTCAGTGGACCAAAGTACACAGCTTTAGAACAGAGGGATGACCCTGTAGAACAGAGATGAGGAGTATATTCTTTAGCCACAGAGTGTGGTAAATCTGTGGAATTCATTGCCACAGACGGTTGTGAAGGCCAAGTCATCGGGCATATTTAAAGTGGAGGTAGATAGGGGATTTTGATTAGTGGGCCTTCTCAAGTTATGGGGAGAAGGCAGGAGAATGTGGTTGAGAGGGATAATAAATCAGCCATGATGGAATGGACAGGCTGAATAACCTAATTCTGCTCCTATGCTTATCGTCTTAAACACAAATTCAGGTCAGTAAATGTTAAAATGAGAATTGACATTGATAGACTTTGTTCAGTAGTCTTAAAGAAAAAAGCATATGGAATAATTGGATATAACAGTGGGAGGAAATATCTCAGCCCACATCCAGTCCTGAGCTGCTTGTTGTTTAGTGCATGCTAGTTTGTCAAGTGTTAGATAACTCAGCTTTCATCGCACTGAATGGTTCTTGATCAATATGTTGGGTTAGGGCAAATACTTTGCCTCATACACAGTTACTTTGTAAATTATAGTACACAGAAGAAAATTTCAGAAGAATTTACTTACTAGTCGTGACTTAACCCGTTTCGGCAGTTCTTCATTTAATGTGTACACATCATCGCGTTTCACAACAAGCTGGGAGCCATCTTCAAACTCAACCTATAAGTACAATTTTAAAACGCCTATTAAATTGATGATATCAATCTAATAATGTTCCTTGACGTACTACATTGTAGTCCTATTCTGTACTCACAATATAGAATTTTCAAAACAGAACTAACTCTTTAAATAGCATTCATAACTAGAACAATAGAACTGTACAGCAGACATCCCACCTCTCCCGGTAGTTCCGGGAGTCTCCCGCATATTAATAGTGGCTCCCTGATGCCCGCAAATTATATACAATATCACGGAAATCAATTTTTTTGAGAGCAAGCAAGAGAAAGCAAGAGAGCGCGAGAACGACCATGAGGGAGAGCGTGCGCGCGCGAGAGAAAGCGAGAGCGCACGAGCGAGAGAGAAAGCAAGCGAGAGCACTTGAGAGTGCGCACACGAGAAAGCAAGCGAGAGCTCGCGAGCGACCACGAGAGAGGAACAGCGTGAGTGAGAGTGCGCCATGGCAGAGTGTTCCAAAAAAAATATAAAACATACATCACCCCAGACTACACTAAAGTGTACCCCTGCCTAATAGGAGTCAAAATAATGAGTGTTGCTCGCTGCACTGTTTGCAACAGTGACTTTTCTATTGCCCATGGTGGGTTAAGACTGTAAAAGACGTGTTGAGGTGAGTTTAGCAGGTGTCATTCATTCATTAGCATAGCTAATGTTATTTAAACTAGCTGGCCAGCTGCTAAGGAGCTACTCTATTGCAGACATTCCACCTCTCCCGGAAGTCTCCCGCAAATTGATGGTGCTACCTCCCTGAAATGAGTTTTTGTAGGGTGAGATATCTGGTACAGCATAGGAAATGGCTGTTCAGCCAACCAAGTATGCACCAACCTATTGTCTGCCTGTTCATGAGTCTGTCCAAATGCTTCTTAGATGTTGCTATTAGATCTGTTTCTACTACATTCCAGGCACCTACCACCCTCTGTAAAAAGAAAACTTGCCTTGCAAATCTCCTTTAAACATCACCACCCACCACCTTAAATCCGTTCATACTGGGAAAAAGACTCCGACCACCCACCCTATCTGTTCTTCTCAGCCTCCTACACTCCAATGAACAGTGAAAACATTCTGAAGTTTGTCCAACTTCTCCTTATACCAAACAGACTCAAATCAAGGCAACATCCTGGTAAACCTCTTCTGCATGTTCTTCAAAGCCTCCACATCTTTCCTGTAATACGGCGACAGAACTGCAGAAATTATTTTAAATGTGGCTAACCAAAGTTTTATACAGCTGCAACATGTCTTCCCAACTTTTATACTCAATGCCCTGACCAATAAAGGCAAGAACGCTGTACATCTACTTTGCTGCACTATCTACTTGTGTAGTCATTTTCAGGGAGCTACATACAGCCTTGCATCTCAAGATCTCTTTGTACATCAGTTCTGCCTTTTGCTTTCCTCTTGTATTTGACGTCTCAAACTGTACCACTCCACGCTTGTCTATTTTAAACTGTCTCTCTCTCTCAAATTTCCAACTGATTTATACCTTGCTGCCTCACAACTTCCACCAACTTTTGCACTACAAACATAATAATCAGCACACCTACATTTTCATCCACTGCTTAAATGTATATATATTTGTAATACAGACAACAGAGATCCCAGCACTGATCCTCAGAGGATACGAGCATTCATACCTCCCAGCTGGCAAAGGCCCCTCCACCACTACCCTCTGTCCTCTTCCAAACCAATTCTGAATCCAACCTACTAAGTCACCATGTGTCTTAATCTTTCAGGTAAGCCTATCATAATTGACCTCATCAAATGCTTTACTTGCCCCCTATCCTCATCATCACTGTTACCCCTTCAAAAACTTGATCACGATAGTGAGCCATGACCTGCACCTGACAATGTCATGTTGACTATCCCTAACAAGTGAAACAATATCACATACCCAACATGAAACAACATCACATACCTAAAAAAACTGTTCATAAATAATCTATTTAGGTACCAAACAGAATAAGAGGATACCATGATGGATCTAGTGCCAATAATCAAAGTGGATACCAATCTAATTAACAATTTCTAATACTTTTATGTTTAATGGGTCTGTTTTGGCTTTGTAAAGATGAGAGAACCGATTAGAAAACCTACAGCACAATTTAGGCCCTTCCGCCCACAATGCCATGCCTAACATGTACTTATTTTAGAAATTACCTCGGGTTACCCATAGCCTTCTATTTTTCTACGCTCCATGAACCTATCCAGGAGTCTCTTAAAACACCCTATCGTATCCGCCTCCACCACCATCGCCAGCAGCCTATTCCATGCATTCACCACCCTCCGCGTAAAAAAACTTACCCCTGACGTCTCCTCTGTACCTACTTCCAAGCACCTCAAAACTGTGCCCTCCCATTTTATCCATTTCAGCCCTGGGAAAAAGCCTCTGACTATCCACACAATCAATGCCTCTCATCATCTTATATACCTCTATCAGGTCACCTCTCATCCTCTGTCGCTCCAAGGAGAAAAGGCCATGTTCACTCAACCTATTATCATAGGGCATGCTCCCCAATCCAGGGAACATCCTTGCAAATCTTTTCTGCACACTTTCTGTAGTTTCCACATCCTACCTGTAGTGAGGTAACCAGAACTGAGCACAGAATTCCAAGTGGGTTCTGACCAGGGTCCTATATAGCTGTAACATTACCTCTCGGCTCTTAAGCTCAATCCCACGGCTGATGAAGGCCAATGCACCATATGCCTTCTGAACCACACAGACAACTTGCACAGCAGCTTTGAATGTCCTATGGACTCAGACCCCAAGATCCCTCTGATCCTCCACACTGCCAAGAGTCTTACCATTAATACCATATTCTGCCATCATATTTGACCTATCAAAATGAATCACCTTACACTTATCTGGGTTGAACGCCATCTGCCACTTCTCAGCCCACTTTTGCATCCTATCGATGTCCCATTGTAACCTCTGACAGCTCTCCATACTATTCACAATGCCCCCAACCTTTGTGTCATCAGTAAATTTACTAACCCAACCCTCCACTTCTTCATCCAGGTCATTTATAAAAATCACAAAGAGAAGGGGTCCCAGAACAGATCCCTGAGGCACATCACTGGTCACCAACCTCCATGCAGAATATGACCCATCTACAACCGCTCTTTGGCCTTCTGTGGGCAAGCCAGTTCTGGATTCACAAAGCAATATCCCCTTGGATCCCATGCCTCCTTACTTTCTCAATAAGCCTTGCATGGGGTACCTTATCAAATGCCTTGCTGAAATCCATACACACTACATCTACGGCTCTATCTTCAGCAATTTGTTCAGTCACATCCTCAAAAAATTCAATCAGGCTCGTAAAGCATGATCTGCCTCTAACAAAGCCATGCTGACTATTCCTAATCATATTATGCCTCTCCAAATGTTCATAAATCCTGCCTCTCAGGATCTTCTCCAACAACTTACCAACCATTGAAATAAGACTCACTGGTCTATAATTTCCTGGGCTCCCTCTACTCCCTTTCTTGAATAAAGGAACAACATCTGTAACCCTTCGGAACCTCTCCCAGAACCTTTGCATTGATGATGCAAAGATCATTGCCAGAGGATCAGCAATCTGCTCCCTTGCCTCCCACAGCAGCCTGGGGTATATCTTGTCCGGTCCCAGAAACCTTCCTGAACATACCTAACAAACTCCACTCCATCTAAACCCCTTGCTCTAGGAAGATGCCAATCAATAGTTGGGCAATTAAAATCTCCCACTATGAAGACCCTGTTATTATTACACCTTTCCAGAATCTATCTATTTGCTCCTCAATGTCCCTGTTACTATTGGGAAGTCTATAAAAAACACCCAGTAGAGTTATTGACTCCTTCCTGTTCCTAACTTCCACCCACACTCAGTAGACAATCCCTCCATGACTTCCTCCTTTTCTGCAGCCGTGCCACTATCTCTGATTAACAGTGCCATGCCCCCACCTCTTTTGCCTCCCTCCTGTCCTTCTGAAACATCTAAAGCCTGGCACTCTAAGTAACCATTCCTGCCCTTGAGCCATCCAAGTCTCTGTATTGGCCAAGTACATCATAGCTCCAAGTACTGATCCACGTTCTAAGCTCATCCGCTTTGTTCATGATTAGTAGATCAACCCCATTGTTCATTTCTCTGGTCATTAATGCAATACACAAGATATATGGTGCTGGGACTTTCACTCCTTGGTTCTGCGTTCTCCTCCCAACAAAATCAGTAACAGCTCAAATTTCATGTTATATTAAATGTGGACTGAGACAAATATGACAATACCATTCTCATTTTGGCTTACTTTCTATTTCTGGGCAGAATCAATATAACAAAGATACATTCCAAATTGAAAATAATCCATATTAAAAATTCTTACATGAATTTCTCAAGTATTTATAGTTCCACGGGTACATTTCTCAAAGTTTGTTATTGAATGTACTGCCTCCAAACAAAATCAAACATTTGATATGGATATTTGCACGGCGCCAGATAAAATAACAGAAATTGAAAAATATTCAGGTCAGCAGCTATGGAGGGAAATAGTGCTACTGTTGCAAGCTCTAGGACCTTTCATTAAGATAAATTACTTTCCAGATGTTCAGCATATATGTATTTCTCCTCCTTTTTCCTTTAATTGAATTCTGGGCTCCATTATTTTCAAACCTGGGGATAAACGTTTCCATTAATTAAATCCCAATATGTAGAAGCAGGTGATAAATGTCATAATCATGGTCCTGTAATTTGTGGTGAATCCAGCTTAACACTCATGGTTCCCACTCATTCACACTCACCTGGGCCACATGGAGAGTGCCTGTCTCAGTGACCCTCCATGCCCAGGAAGCAGTTGGTAATTCAAAGCAAGAGCCTCATGAACAAGTAGGCTTCAGGTGGCGTACTGCTGAAGCTTCAGCCAAAATTGTTTTACCTTACAATCTGTGAATATAACAGGAAATAGCAGCAGCAGTAGGGGAAACTATCTTGGAGCTTCATTGACCATTCATCACGACGATGGCTATCTTCCCCCTTATTGCCATTTTCCAGAAATCTATCTTTCTCTGCTTTGAACAAACATATATTGAGCTTCCACAGATGTCTGGACTAGAGTATTTCAAAGCATGAGCATCCTCAGCATGAAGAAATTTCTTCTCACATTAATCTTTAATGGCCTACCCTGTACTTTCTACCAATGTCCTAAACTTTCCAGTCAAGGAAAACATGTCTCGCCTCCTCTTGATTTCCCAAACCCATCAAGAATTTTGCAAGTGAAGGATTTTATTTTAATTAACCTTGATACACAAACAATTAAAACTTATGCAAATAATTTTTAAAAAATAATTATTAATTAACACATTAATATAAATTCCATTCTTCAGGCTGATAATCTGAAATGAAATCCTAGAATATCCGATTCAGTGTCAGATCTCTAAGCCAAAAGGTTCAATGGCTGCCCTCCCCAGCATCCTTTGACAATAGCCTCCACCTTTAGAATTCAGAGACATAAATGGCAGTATCTGAAATTAGCTCCTAGTCCTGCAACATATCTATTTAAGGCCACAAAGCTGTTGTACGGGTACAGCTGAATACTAATGGCCATCAATGAAACCACAACAAGCATGATCTAGCCCATTATTTAAACATCATATAACGGATTAATTAGGAAGAAGATGAGTAGCTCTTCACAGTGCAAAATTAAAATGGTTCCAGATACTGTCGGCTAGATGTTTTTTGTGAATATTATCAACCACAATTTTGGAGTCCTGTGTCCTGTCTTTACCTTATTACAGTAATTATTTGACTTTAATTTAATAAAGGATGTGCTGGCTTTGGTAAGGGTCCAGAGGAGGATTACAAAAATTATCCTGAGAATGAAAAGGTTAACACAGAAGAGATGCTTGATGGCTTTGGGCCTGTACTCATTCAAAGAGAAAAGAATAAGGGGGAGCATCTCATTTAAAACCACCAAATATTGAAAGGATTAGATTGTACTAATCTTTTCAGCTTAGCATTGAATATGATAATCCCTCAGAAGCTGGTGGGTAAACTGTCCTCGTTGGGTTTCAGCACCTTTCCCTATAACTAGACCTTGGACTTCTTGACAGGAATGCAACAGTCAGTCCATACTGGCAGAAACATCTCTAGCTCCATCTCACTGAGCACTGGCGTCCCCAGGGCTATGTGCTCAGCTCACTGCTGACGGTTGACTGCAGTTCCAGATCAAATCCAATGATCAAGCTGGTAGAATGGTGCGAGCACAACAACTTGAGTCTCAACGTGAACAAGACCAAAGAAACAATTGTAGACCACTCCTCAGTGCACATATATGGCTCCTCCATGGAGAGAGTTCGGAGTATCAAGTTTCTCAAAGTGCACATAACAGATAATCTCATATGGTCCTTCAACACCAACTCCCCTATCAAGAAGGCACAGTAGCAATTCCATTTCCTAAGGAGAGTGAAGCCAGTGGGGCTCTTCTTCCCCTATTCTAACTAATTTTAACAAAAGCACCATCAACAGTGTGCTGATCAGATACATAAACATCTGGTACATGGATTGCAAGGTATCTGACTTTAAGCCCCTACAAAGGATTGTGAGGATTACTGGGAGGAACATCGGGGTCTCTCTTCCACCCATCAGAGATATTTCTCAGAAGTGCTGCATATGTAAGGTTCTTAGTATTGTTAATGATCCCTCCCAACTGTCCAACAATATCTTTAAACCCCCTACCATTGGGCATAAAATACCACAGCATTAAGACAAGAACCATTAGGATGGGAAACAACTTCTTCTCCCAGGCTGTAAGATTACCGAACTCCCCGCCACCAGCCAGCTCTCATCACACTTGAAACACCAGTACCATTATACTGGTTACATTCTAACTTGAATCATAAGTGCACCTTATTATTTGTTAATTTATTTGTGGTCATATTACTTTATGCGTCATATGTATGAATTATATAGACCATGTTGTGTACTTTAGTGCAGAGGAGTGTTGTTTTGTTTGGCGAGGATGTGCTCCTCGGAGGTGGAGCTCTATGTAAATCAGTGCTATGTGGGGTCATTGTAACATAAATGGACGTGTCCCTGATAAAAAAAAATCAAACCTAAGATAGATGATATATTATTTTATGAATACACTGTAATTTGTAGAATAACAAGTACACAGATAGGCCTAACCCATACATCGATGGAGCAGCAACCCATCACAGCAGCAGCAGAAGGAAGAGGGTGGTGGTTACATCTTAGAGGAAGGACCAGGCTGTGGGTTCCCCTCTAACTTCAATTTTTTCTTCAAGTAGGTGTTGAGGTTTGACTGCCCTTTCTTAATTTTCCTCTCATGAAGAAGTTCTCAGTAGCAGGAAATCATGTTGAGAACACCTCTCTTTGTCCTATTGCTTTGGTCTCAGTCAGGGTCATTATCAATGAACTGGTCCATGATTTGTGTGATTGCGGTGATGCTAGTGCTGGGATTTCTTGCTGATGTTTCCTCTTCTCCATCCGTGTCCTCAGATTCACTGAGGATGCATTGCCCTGCCAATTTTCGAAGCTTTTCGTTATTAAGGCTCTCACCATGAGAGTGCAATTTCACATTTATGCTAATGCTTTTCCTAGACATCTTAGATGTACTACCTCCACTGGAAGTTGCAAGCTGTATTCCAGACATAATGGGTGAAAAAAAAATGGAATAAATTGGCGAGTGAGTAAGAACATTTACATGTGCGGGGGAGGCTAAGCATAAACTAATACACGATCATCTGTGAATGGCTCAGAGCGTATGTGAAGCGCTCTTGTTGCTGGTTGAATATTTACTATAAAGGTGACCACTCTTGAAAAGTTTCAAGTGTTGTTTAGAATAATTTTTTTCATTTAAAAAAATGTCAATAAAGAATTAAAAAACCACATTGTAATGAATTAGCACTATGCAGGGTAGCATTATGTGGGGCCTGAGTGTACATTGGTACAGTTCAATGAAAATAAATTGAACTAGAACTTGAGTGCATGTGGAGAGGATGTTTCCATTTGTGGGAGAATCTGGGACCAGAGGGCACAAACTCAGAATAGAAGGATGTCCCTTTAGAACAGAGGGGAAAGAATACCTTTAGCTAGAGGGTGGTAAATTAATTGTCATAGTGGAGACCAAGTTGTTGCGTAGATTTAAAGTGGAGATTGATAGGTTCTTGATTAGCAAGGTCATCAACAGTTATAGGGAAAAGGCAAGGGAAGAAGGTTGAGAGGGAAAATAAATCAGCCATGATCTAATGGCAGAGTATACTTGATTTGCCAAATGGCCTAATTCTGTTCCATCATATGTTTTATGGTCTTAATTTTGCTAATCTTACTTAGCTAAGAGTTTGGGTCTGATTATAAAGTAAAGTTAGTAATAGGGTAGTATATAATCAGAATCAGAATCAGAATCATGTTTATTATCACCGGCATGTGAAGTGTAATTTGTTAACTTAGCAGCAGCAGTTCAATGCAATACATAATCTAGCAGAGAGAAAAACAACAACAATAATAATAATAATAATAATAAATAAAACATAATAAATAAACAAGTGAATCAATTACATATATTGAATAGATTTTTTAAAATGTGCAAAAACAGAAATACTGTATATTAAAAAAAGTGAGGTAGTGTCGAAAGTTTCAATGTCCATTTAGGAATCGAATGGCAAAGGGAAGAAGCTGCTCCTGAATTGCTGAGTGTGTGCCTTCAGGCTTCTGTATCTCCTACCTGATGGTAACAGTGAGAAAAGGGCATGCCCTGGGTGCTGGAGGTCCTTAATAATGGACACTGCTTTTCTGAGACGCCACTCCCCAAAGATATCCTGGGTACTTTGTAGGGTAGTACCCAAGATGGAGCTGACCAGATTTACAACCTTCTGCAGCTTCTTTCAGTCCTGTGCAGCAGCCCCTCCATACCAGACCTCTCAGAATGCTCTCCACGGTACAACTATAGATGTTTTTGACTTAAAATAGATACTGTATTTCCTGTCCTGACGAAGGGTCTCGGCCCGAAACATCAACTGTACCTCTTCCTAGAGATGCTGCCTGGCCTACTGCATTCACCAGCAACTTTGATGTGTGTTACTGTATTTCACTGGGGTATTGGTGTAAGTAATACAATTGTTGTGGGTGGTGTAAAAGAGAAACTCGGAATGTACTGTACCTACATTTTTAGGTGTAACCTTTCAAGGTGGCAGAAACTGAGGAATCTTTGGCTTTGTCAAATAATGACAAAGGTGCGAAGTTATGGTAATCATTAACAATCATTCAGCCTTAGCTAAAGTGTTATATTTACTTTTTGTTACATGTTATCAGCAAGGGTGCAATAGAGAGGATGGGTTTGTAGTCATTAACAGAGAAGGTCTTATAGAATAACTTGAAGCTGATTTTTAGTGATAGCAAAATCAATAAAGGAAAGATACAGATTTAAGACAATTAGCAAAAACACAATCAGAAATTATGGTGCAATACTCAAAGGGTTGTGAAAGCAGATTTAATTTTAACTTTCAAAAAGCAACTTCATTATCACTTTAAGGAGCTGTGTAAAATCCAGGAAAGGAATGGATCTACTAAATGGATTGATACTGGTACATAATGTCAAATAATCATCTACTACGTTGCATTATTTTAATTTTCTATTATGCCCTTAGCCTTTAGAAATGACTATTGCGACTTCATTAGGATGTTGAACCAAAGTAGGATTAATTAGGTAAACTAAGCTAAATTTGGTCAAAGAGGTTAACAGAATGGAGAGAATGTGGAGAAATTCAAGCAGAGAACAGAATCTGAGGTCTCTATGGTTGATGGAATAGCAGTCAATAGTAAAACAAAGTTGCAGGAGAAGGATTAATGTCTACTACTACAGAGATGGAAACAGAAGAACCAAGAAGATTACAAATAAAGGGGAAGGCTAAGACATCAAAGGATGAGAACTTCAAATAGGAAGCACTAGGGGACCTGCACACATTGTACATTAGTGAGATGAGTGAAAAGTACTTGGCTTTTGAGAGTATACAGACCACAACCTGAAAAGCCTTAAAGGATGGAAGGCCAAATAACTATATTTGCTAGACTGTTGGTGACAGAAGCACATATGAGGGACAGTCTATTGATGAACCTGTTTAATCAAAAGGTATCTGATAGCAGATTAATGTGCTCTCCATTTTGAATGTGCATGAAATCACAATGTACCTACTGCACACACATAACGTGCAATTTCTTTTTAACCTTTTTGCTGTAGCTAACATTTGGGAATTGCTTGAAATTACCAACTGACAGGCATCAAAAGAGGATATTTTGTGACACTGTTCATTGGATTAATTATTTACATTTCGTACTTTATCTCCATCAGAACAAAAAAAATGCAAAGAGTAAGACTGGTCATTGAAGCTGAGTAAGAAAAACAGCTGAATAAAATGCAATAATGTTTCTGGGACAGGTATACAGCTGAGATTGGATGTTGGGATTAGATACGTCTCTACCAAAGGAGGTGTAAAGCACTCCTTCTCTACACTAACCAGCAGGTCACTCTTGGGCAAGGTGTAGCACCTGCTTAGCCTCTGGATCATGGTCATGTGAAGCCAAGAGAGCTGGTGCATATCACAAGTCCTGGTTATGTGACCACTGACGCCAGGCAGAGATCTCTGAAGAGTATTGATAATGGCTGGTGTCACCTGGCTTGTATAGGCACTTCCCTGTAGAAGGCAATGGCAAACCTCTTCTGTAGAAAAATTTGCCAAGAACTATCAGGATCATGGGAAGACCACGATCACCCGCGGCATATGACACAACACATAACAAATGAGCAAATGATACAGACGAGAAGATAAATCTGCATATGCATACAGTGGCATGCAAAAGTTTGGGCACCCCTGGTCAAAATTTCTGTTACTATGAATAGCTAAGCAAGTAAAAGATGACCTGATTTCCAAAACACATAAAGTTAAAGATGACACATTTCTTTAATACTTTAAGCAAGATTACTTTTTTATTTCCATTTCTTACAGTTTCAAAATAACAAAAAGGTAAAGGGCCCGAAGTAAAAGTTTGGGCATCCTGCATAGTCAGTACTTAGTAACACCCCCTTTGGCAAGTATCACAGCTTGTAAATGCTTTCTGGAAGAGTCTTTCAATTCTTGTTTGGGGGATTTTCGCCCATTCTTCCTTGCAAAAGGCTTCTAGTTCTGTGAGATTCTTGGGCCGTCTTGCATGCACTGCTCTTTTGAGGTCTATCCACAGATTCTCGATGATGTTTAGGTCAGGGGACAGTGAGGGCCCATGGCAAAACCTTCAGCTTGCGCCTCTTGAGGTAGTCCATTGTGCATTTCGAGGTGTGTTTAAGATCATTATCCTATTGTAGGAGCCATCCTCTTTTCATCTTCAGCTTTTTTACAGACGGTGTGATGTTTGCTTCCAGAATTTGCTGTTATTTAATTGAATTCATTCTTCCCTTTACCAGTGAAACGTTCCCTGTGCCAGTGCCTGCAAAACAAGCCAAAGCATGATCGATCCACCCCCGTGCTTAACAGTTGGAGAGGGGTTCTTTTCATGAAATTCTGCACCGTTTTTTCTCCAAACATACCTTTGCTCATTGCGGCCAAAAAGTTCTATTTTAACTTCATCAATCCACAGGACTTGTTTCCAAAATGCATCAGGCTTGTTTAGGTGTTCCCTTGCAAACTTCTGACACTGAATTTTGTGGTGAGGACACAGAAAAGGTTTTTTTCTGATGACTCTTTCAGGAAGGTCATGTTTGTGCAGGTGTCGCTGCACAGTAGAACAGTGCACTCCAGAGTCTGCCAAATCTTCCTGTAAGTCTTTTGCAGTCAAATGGGGGTTTTGATTTGCCTTTCTAGCAATCCTACGAGCAGTTCTTTCGGAAAATCTTCTTGGTCTTCCAGACTTCAACTTGACCTTCATTGTTCCTGTTAACTGCCATTTTTAATTACATTACAAACTGAGGAAACAGCTACCTGAAAATGCTTTGCTATCTTCTTATACCCTTCTCCTGCTTTGTGGGCATCATTTATTTTAATTTTCAGAGTGCTAGGCAGCTGCTTAGAGGAGCCCATGGATGTGATTGTTGGGACAAGGTTTGAGGAGTCAGGGTATTTATAAAGCTTTGAAATTTGCATCACCTGGCCTTTCCTAACGATGACTGTGAACAAGCCATAGCCCTAACAAGCTAATTAAGGTCTGAGACCTTGGTAAAAGTTATCTGAGAGCTCAAATCCCCTGGGGTGCCCAAACTTCTGCATGGTGCTTTCCCTTTTTTCATTTTTGTTCAAAATTGTACAAAACAAAAATAATACACTAATCTTGCTTAAAATGTTGAAAAGAATGTTTCATCTTTAACTTTATGACTTTTGGAGATCAGTTCATCTTCTACTCACTTAACTATTCACAGTAACAGAAATTTTGATCAGGGGTGCCCAAACTTTTGCATGCCACTGTATATTTAAGCTATTTATAACCATGGGATGCAACTACAGTGCTAATTGAAGTCAAAAAAACTAAAATGCCATAACTGGTTATTGTGAACATTCTTCTAGCTTCCCGTAACCTAATAGAAATTCCAATATTGATGACAACAGGAATTATGCCTAATTTTAACATGGTGCAAATATTTATATACTGCAGCCATTATTTATTATATAGACCTTGGTAGTATCTGGCAGAGATGTTGTATTTTTATGTAAATTAACATCATTCAAATTAATTCAAAGCACTTTGGTTATTCAACCAAATTAAAGTTAATAGTTTCTGGAGGAACAAAGGATAAGTTGCCTTTTGTAATTTATATTTCTCCTTTACTGCTCGCAGCCGCCCCAGTCATTTCATGAGTCAAAAAGTAGAATTAATATATAGACTTCAAGCAAGACTCCAAGTACAATTTTCCATTTTAGTGAAGCTAATTATTTTCTATTTTGGAAAAGAATATTTATTGTCTTTACAAACTAAAACGATTAACTATTTTTCCTGCAGTTTAAAGTACTATATTCCTTTGTTTAAATAAATTTGATCAGAAGTGAGTCACTGACCTTATATTTTGATATTGGCTTACATGATTTTTTTTGTGTTGCACATGTTTTTACAGGTTTCTTGGCTATCAATTTCAAAATTATTCCTTAAATTAAAATACAGCAATGCTAGAATATGTGATAATAAACGTGACTGAATTATTTTACTAGGAAACTAGTCAGCAAAGTCCAAATTTGTCTGAAATCCAAATGTACTAATGTATCCATTAGCAAATATCACAGAACAAACTATAGTGCATACCTCTGAAAATCAATTTTTTAAAACAACTAAAATATAAATTCCACATAACCATTGCTCGGGTACTCTTCAAGGTGACGGTCCTTTGGTGATGTAACTTAACAAACAAATTGTTTAAAAGTAATTTGAGATTGCTCAATAGTAACCTCCAACCTGGCTCCTACATGTTTTCTGATCAGTAAAATACAATTAACTCTACTAAATTCGATATAATAAAAATATAAACTATTCTTTAAAACATAAACCTCAATTTCCACAATTTGCAAATATTTTCCTTCAGTTGCCTAATTTCTCATGACAGGCTTAAAGCATTTCTAATATTCTAAGACTATTATCACAATACAAGTGTATAAATTCAAATCTAATAAAGGTCAAATTGGTGAGATAATAGTTTTGGTGTTCAACTGATGCTTTTGAACAAGTTTTGTATATTACATTGGTATGAGAACTATCTCATTCATTGTCTGCATGTAAAAATGTATAAGAAGTGGAAAGAATTGCAAGACAACACTTTTGGAGTATCATAGGTTTCTTTTATGCTAGCTTTTGATCTAGCAAGGACTTCCTCAAATTCCAACAGATTCACATTTGGCACACTCACCGATTTACAACAGGAGCTCAACAATGAGCCCACATCTCACCAGTACCATAGCAAAACAAAATACTCCAATGCACAGTCAAAAGCTTCAATTGTAGTAATATCACAATGAACCCTGCATCTAGAAATACACAAATCGCTGCTCAGATGTACAAGTTGCATCTTATTACAAGCTGATGTAAATACAATTCTTAACAAATGGCTAATTGAAGATTGTACACTTCTATGTCAAATGGACGTTTGTGCATTGTGCACTTAATTTAGAAGAGAAACCGATTATGACACAGCTACTGAATATATTACCAGACTTAAAACAGACCTACATCTTTATCCCATTTAGATTACTGTTCTTGAAAGGCAAATCATTAGCAAATAGTGATTAGGCACAATATGAGGATATTAAACCTATAACCTGTTAGTTAGCCATACCAAAGAATTTTCCTTGTGATTAATAATGAAGTACAAGATACAGAGTTGTACTCTAACACACTAAGGGACATCAAACAAATATATCTGATTCATTTTTTGAAAATTAGTATTTTCCTTGTAGTTTCACAAAGATACACAGCTGGAGAATAAATTGGTTGTTTCCTACTACTTTAGCCAATTTAAAATATGAACAAAATTGCATGTGCTGTAACCATCCCTCCAACCACCCATCTGAGCCAGCCTCTTTTGGAAGCAAAAATAAATAACTTGTCATTCTTACCTTAGCTAGCAGGATGCTAAACACTGCCAGATATCTGAAAGTGCATACATAAAGAGGTTCCTCAACCCCAGGTATTACAAGGACCGAATTCATATTAATGAAGGTACTTAAAAACTACGGTTCCACATCTGTCAAGGTGTTTAGAGGATACTTTCAGACCATATGTTGGCCTGACAGAAAGCTTGGCTGCCTTTAAGTTAGAAGCTGCTCCAGAAGAGACCTCAGAGCCCATGAGCCACACTCAGTGCTTCATAGAGGTAGACAGACAGTTGGAGATGGACATACCAGATTGGGTACAGCATAACTAAGAGGGTTGGACAGTCAAATGGCCCAAATTTGTAAGTGAATAAAGGATTGTGAGAAGAGATTAGAGATCTGAGAGTCCACTGTGTGCCTGTTACTGCGCCACATGACTCTGTAACCACACAGAGAACAACTAAGGTCACCACAGGAGGACTGTGTATAATGCTGGTCACTACATCTCAGGGAAACGTGAAAGAATTAGAAAAGATGCTGTTGAGACCTGCTGATGAGGATTGGAGAACTAAAGTTACAAGGAAATCTGGCCATCTTTCAAGCAAGGGAGACTGGAGGATGGGTTAATTAGACGTACAAAGTTATGAGTAAATTGGACACGCTGAACGTTGAAGACTCAATTCCTCTTGTTGTTCCTTTCCGTGCCTTCAGGCACATCAGGTGGCAACCTTGCCATGTCTTTAGCATTTGGTTTTTTACAAGGCCCAGTTGCTAGCTTGAGGCTCAACCCAACATGGATGGAAAGCGTGTGAGCAGCCAGTCAGATTTAAACTCAGGGCCACTCACCTCCAAGTCCAGATGCCAACTCACCACTGGCCATCATTTCCTCTTAACAGACTGATCAAATAGAATACTCCAAATGAGGATTTGGATCCCAGGAACCATATTTCATTAACTTAAACCAATTTATTACTGACATATAGACTTGTATTATCATTCAACTTTATATTCACACTAAGAAAGGTTAGGTGGTCTATAGCCTGGATTTGGAAGTGAATAGAAGATTACAGGAAGAGATTGGGGAGCTAACAGTACACTGAGAAGTTGGATGGGTACATCAAAAAGCCTCTTTTTTTTTTGCTATACATATCTGTAACTGGAGAGGCACAGATTTAATATTAATTGACAGGTGATTAAAGGGGAACTGAAAAAAAATCATTCAGCAAGATAGGACTCACTTTCTGAAATGATGGAAGCAGAACACATGTGATTACGTACTTGAATAGTCTACAAGTCCATAAGACATAGAAGCAGAATTAGGCCATCCTGCCCATCGAATCTGCTCCACCATTCCATCATGACTGATTTATTATCCTTCTCAATCACATTCTCCTGCCTTCTTACCATAATCTTTAACATCCCTACTAATCAAGAACCTATCAAACTCTGCTTTAAATACATCCAAAAACTTGGTCTCCACAGTTGTCTGTGACAATGAAGTCCACATATTCACCACCCACTGGCTAAAAAAAAATCTTCCTCATCTCTGTTCTAAAGTGATGTCCATAAATTCTGAGGCTGTGCTCTCTGGTCCTAAACTTCTCCATTACAGGAAACACCATACCCACATCCACTCTGTCTAGGCCTTTCAATATTCAATAGATTTCAATGAGATCCCTCCTCATACTTCTAATCTCCAGTGAGTAGGCCCGGGGCCATCAAACGTGTCTCATACATTAACCCGTTCATTCCAGGATCATTCTTGTGTACCTCCTCTGGACCCTCGTCAATGCAAGCACAATATCACTGCATTCAAAGTTACTGATCAACAACTAGGAACCCAAATTAATGAATGATCTTCTGGAGGAACTCAGCAAGTTAAGCAGCATCTGGGGAAGGAAAGAAAGTATTGACATTTTGGGTCAAAGCACTGCAAAAGAACTCAGTTCTGTCAGCAGGTTGTTTGTTGGTCTACATTCCTGCACCTGCAGTCTCTGATGTTTCCTAGTAAGGAACCACAATTTTCCATTTCTGGGCTAAATCTTCTCTTCCTATGCTACAAGTTTCCAAGACTGATTCTATGAAAAATTCTCCAGAGAACAGGTTGCTAACTTCGTTTAACACAAAATACAAAAAGTTGAGATAGGATAGGTTGCTGTTTTATATTTTTAACCTACCTCCCAAGTGAAACCTTTACCTAATTATGAGTCATTCTAATGACTCTCATTGGATCCAAATTCATACAAGATAAAGTCTCTAAGAAACCATAAAGTTCGATGAAAGTGCAAATCTATATGCCAGTAATACATTCATGCTTAACATAATGAAACATGGTTCTTATTCCCAAAGATGAAATCAAAATTTGAGCTAAATATGACTAAGCTTTTAAGACTTCATATCACATTGTCAAATTGCATGTTGACTCATAAAATGAGCCTCTCTCCTTTGTAAAAAAGTAATCTAATTTATTTAGTTCATTTTACTAACATTATTTTGACTTGCTGTTTTACAAATTAAAAATATTTTCTTACCAACATTTGTTCCTGTTTTACATTTATAAAATATTTGCCTGCATTGATTTTGCTGTATCTAAATAAGACTAAGCTGTAAAGAAAATAAATCAGAAAATATTCAATTACAATTCATCTTTACATTTCATTTTAAAGCAACAAGTAGTCCTAAAAGTCAAGAATGTTTGATCATAGAAAAGTAATTGTGTTGTAAGCATGGCACGGAGGGAAACATTTAATGCAAAATATTTCACAAGAAATAAAAGGGTTCTCATTTATACAAAGTTTTAATCTTGTAGATCATTGACCCTGAAGAGGCAGGATGTGATTTACTGCTTGTTGGGTGTGCATCTAATAAGAAAATAAAACAACAAGTTTATGTCACCTATCAGATGCCATTCCATTACTGAAGTTATTTTAATGCTAAAACTAAAAACAACTGGTGGTATCCACAACATTTTAACAGAAAATTATCAAATTAAACTGCATTTTCAACCCTTAGAAAAATTCAAAGTCAGAGAGAGAACAAAAGATTGAAGATGTGATTTACACATTATTCCGTTGACATCTAGTTATATGGTAAAATACCAAGTGAGTTGCCATAATACAGTGCTACAATGCAATTTCAATGCCAAGTTAACTGTGCAAAATCTTGATAAAATTAACTAATGCTACATGTGACATGCCTGTGCACAGCACATTCATTGAATTTATAGCATTAAATTAATGTTTATGCAACGTTAAGATTTAAAAATTCACTGTGTTCAAGCCTTCAAAGTCAATTTACACACTGAATGGAGTAAACAAGGAGTTGTTTTTTTAATCAAAGGAGGGAAACATTTTATATTCTTAATCACCATATCCTTTAATGATATCAGTTGAGATGCAATTCAATGGCATTTCAGGGAATCCCTACATGAATTTCCAGATGTAGATGCAAAATATCTCATGACACAGCCCTTTACAAAGCAATCACACGTTCTACTTTTCCTGTTCTGTGATTGTGTTTGCATTGTTCATTGAGTGCCCATGGCAACAGCATTTGAGATTTACCACATCTTCTAGTGATATAATGGGGCATTCAGCCTACCAAATCTACGTTTACACTCAGACATTGACATCAGTCTCATACTCCCTCTTCATTCCCCGTAACCTATGGCCACATTCCCTTAGATCACCAGCCATCATCTGCATTGAGGACAACTTACAGTAGTCTATTAACCTGCCAGCACACCTTTAAAATCTGGGAAGACACCTGACAAGTTGGGCAAAACCCACATGGTTACAGGAAGAACATGCAAACCCTATACAAACAACACCCAATATTACAATTAAACCCGGGTTGCTGGAGCTGTTTGGTGGCAGCACTAACTACTGCCAGAATCATCCAGAAAGGTTTTAGAAAACAAATTGATCAGTTTATTTCAGAGTTAAGACAAACAGAATCATGACGCCGCAGAATGCAGCTTCTTCACATAAAAGCGACCCAGTCATGGATCAGAAATTATACATTTGTTTTAGAGTCACCAATCAATTGGTCAATCACAGTACAGACTACAATAACCTAATCTAGGTTGATAATTTTGTGCATTATTAGAATTATCCAGTACTTTAGTGCTCTACTTTAGAGAGGGTTATCTGACAGCACAGTTGTACGATCCTATTACATGATTTGTAGAAAAGCAAGGTCAAGAAATCTAGTGAACATTAGTTCATTGATGCCTGACACCATCCTTTGTGCAATTTTGCTACTTCATTAGTCTGCATTATAATAGGCATGTCAATCATGAATCAGTTGTAAAGGATGTTGTGATTCCAGATATCTGATGATTTCAATTACTGATTGATAACATTTGTATTATCAGCATCCTTCCACCACTACAAGATTTCAGAAGCAGAGAAGATAGCTTGCTTAATAGCTGCTCATATACACCTTTCTGCTTGGGTGGCATGAGGGAGTAACAGTTAGCGCTGCTGCCTCACAGTTCTAAGTAACCAGTGTGACTCACGAGCTATATTTGTGGTTTACAGTCTCTTCCTGTGGTGGTGTGAGTTCCCCTGACGTACAAAAGACATGTTACCAGATATTACGAATTTTCACTTTCTTAAGTGGCAAGGAATCAAAGGGAGAGAAAGCTCAAGGGACACAGGGAATTAAGGGAATGGGACTCAGCGGATTGCTTTGCTGGAAGCAGGTGTAGACTGACGTGCCAAATGGCAGTCTCCTACATTCCTGTAAGCATCTACCTGCCTCCTGCTATTATTTCTCCCTTTATATTCATCTTTCATTATTATACCCACACACTTCTTGATCATGATCCAGAATTATCCTGGTCTAACAAAAACAAATGTAGATGGTGGAAATCTGACAACAAACTTCAGAAAATGCTGGATACATTCAGCAGGTGAGACAACATCAGTGGAAAGAGAAGAAGAGTTGACATTTCAGGTCTAAGACCCCTCATCAGAACTGGGAAGGAGAGAAAAACTATAGCTTTAAGTTGCAGACAGGGTGGTTAGGACAAAGTGGATAGCTCTCTTAAAATGAGGCACAGGTTGTGGAGTCTATTCTACTGCTTATGGCGCTGTCAAGCTGATAATTTAATAAGGGCATTTAGAGAGAAAGTGAAATTAAATGAAGAGATATGTAAAAGCTGTGAGATGTACACTCAGTGGTGACTTTATTAGTTACAGTGATAGACCTGCTCATTAATGCAAATATCTAATCAGCCAGCATCTATCTAGTATCTAATGTGGCAGTAACTCAAATAACAATGCATTACAACAGGAGTGTGCACAAGAACATCTCTGAATGCACAAGACATCGAACTTTGACATGAATGGGCTACAGCAGAAGACCACAAACATATATGCAGTGGCCACTTTATTAGGTATGAGAGGTAAGTGGCCATTGAATACATGTCACAGCTTTTGCCAAGACCTAGAATTCCTGAGATGCCCAACTAATGTGTAGTATTGTGGAACAACAAAAAATACTAAGCTAAGGTTACAAGTGGCCAACATTGCAGCAGATCCAGTCAATCTTATACCAACAGAAATAATCAAATGATCTGAAATCATTGATTTCAAAATTTAATTCAGAAAGCTACAACATGCCCAAACAGAAATGAGGTGCTGTTCTTCAGACTTACATTGGGCCTTGTTGGAAGAATGCAGGAGGCCATCATCAGAGAGGTCAGAGAGGGAATGGTGTGGAAAATCAAAGTGATGGGGAACTGTCAGCTTACCTGGTGGAATGAATGCACCTGCTCTAAAGAGTGGTTATCCTATTTGCTTTTAGTTTCTACATTGCTACATTGTTAGCAGCAATATCCAATACTCAACTGGAAAAAGTACCAGTGAATCATTTCACCTGAAAGGACCGATGAGGTCTGCTTCTCAGCAATTTGAAGGGACTGTTCCTTTTATCACTCCCTGGTTCATTTTTTCATCTCACCAATCACTCCCCTTCACATAGCACTTTCTAATGCAGCTGCAGGAAACTCAACACCTATACTTTCATCTCAACCCTCCGCACCATTCAGGAACCCAAGTAGTGAAGCAGTGGTTCACTTGCACTACTTCTAACTCTATGCATTGCATCTGGTTTATGATGAGGTCTCCTCTATACTGGAGTAACCAAGCACAGATTGGTTGACTGCTGTGTAGGGAGCAGCTCTATTCAGTCTATAATTGAATTCCACAATTTTAGCTAAGTTGCTTTTTTTTAAATTTATGCAATGAATAAAAAGTTCTGCTGTAATATTTGCCAGTTGCAATATTAGTTCAGTTTTCTCCCCGTCTGCAGAAAACAGCTGATCTAATGGTAATTTCCAGTATTATCTATTAATTTCTGCTCAGACCTTCCACAGCTTTCACCTATCCATTTGATTGCACTCTCTCTCCCTCTTTCTCTCTCTCTAAGTGCCTTTGTTATTCTATTAGTCAAACTGCCTCAACAACCCTGGACTTATCCTATTAGAAATATTTCTCTCCCATTCACCCTTCCCCAACTCTCCAAAACTTAAAACTAACCCGTTTTTCATTTTCTAGTTCTGATTTAGGATTTCCCCACAGATGCTGCCTGACCAGTTGAGTGCTTCCAACATTTTCTTATTTCTCTGCTTTAATACTCAAATATATAAAGCTTTTCACAATGAACACATTTATAATTAATCAATTTAAAGGGTATTTGCAAATAAAAACAATTTTAAAAGGACATTAAACTATTCAATAAAGAATTTTATTTTATTAATCTTGTCCTAGATAGACCAAAGTAAGAGAAAGAACTTCTAAATTCCCATGAACCTGCTCATAAGGTGTTAACAATTTTTGTTATGACTTGAACCATATCAAACATCTCTTACCTACCTGGTACATATAAATGATGTTTGATCCAACAAATTTGGCACCGTAGAGCAGCCCATCAGTCCATCTCACCTGGACAACTTCTCCCTCTGCTGGAGGACCAAGCTCCAAGCAATTTTTGCTCTACAAAAGATGAGAAGAAAAAGAACATGCTTTTGTTGAGGTAAACATGCCACTCTTAACATTGATTCACAGTATTAAAGTGAAATTTTAAAGGTTACAGTGAAAGAGGCATTACTGTCTAATATTTGGAAATGATGGATTAATTATTTGCCAACAAAACTTTTGATCGTTCAACATCTGCATACACAGAAACATCTCCTGTTCCTATGAAAAAAATAATGATTATGCTATTGCTGTAACCTCTCATACTACCAGCTTTCCTCTGTCTCAGCATCACTTTCATTCAAGCCCTTAAAATATCCTCAAGCAAAGACTAAAAACAGAGGCAAAAGAACCAATCCAACAACTGAAGTTACATAAAAGCTTCAGGTGAAGAAATGTGAAGTATAGTGTCTTACTGAATCTTTGTGAAAGGTCAGTCATCCTATTCAACTTTGCTAATGCCTTAAAAAAGGCAGAAATGCTGGCAATACTCAATAGAATTCTTGTTGGATCATCTTCACAAGTATATGATTTGCTGAGTATTTCCAACAATTTCTGCTATTATATTGGATTACAGTATATTTAGTATTTTACTTCTAGCTAATGTCTAATCTGTTTCTTCATTATGAAGACTCACAACAATGAACATCTCCTGCAAAGTTAGCTGTCATTTGGTCAATGCAGAGGATAGCAATATTGGCATCATTCTTGATGACACAAAATTAAAGGTGGTGTTAATGCTGCATAGTGGATAGACACATTTATGTATCTAACCAGAATATTACAAACTATGGGCTAGTTTCAGTGGTTTCACATGCTGAATCCATTTACAGGTGACAGACAGAAATTCACAAATCACCACTCAAAAAGTTGAGATACAGAATAAAATTCACTCTCACAGATTTTATGTGAAACAAATTAAATAACTGAACCTGATGAGTCTAACAGTTTTTTACAGATGCACCATTAGAAACATTCTATCCAGTTTGGCAACCGCTCTACCAAAACCACAAGGAATTGCAGAGAGTTGTGAACACAGACAATCGATTATAAAAAAAATGGCTTCCACTCCATTGTCTCCATCTACATTCCTGTTACTTCAGAAAAGCAGCCACCATAATCAAGAACCCCTCCCACCCTGGTAATTCTCCCTTCTTTCCCCTATCATCTGAGATAAGATTAAAAGCCTTAGAACATGTACCACCAAGCTCAAGGACAGCTTCTCGCACACATTTTTACAAGATTCTTGAACAGACCTCTTATACAACAAAGATGAACTGCTAATCCTTCTACCTACCTCATTATGGCCCTTGCACTCTATATGTTTACCTCCACTTTCTCTGCACATGTATCACTATGTTTTGCATTTTTCTCTTCTTTACTATTTTGATGTGCTTATATTTTGAAATGATCTGAATGGATGGCATCAAACAAAAATAAACTAATTACTTTCCTAATTGGCTTGCTAAACCCATATATTAAGCTTCCATGCAGAAGGACATCAAGATATCTCTGAAACCCAACAGCTTTCCATTTCTGTCAATAACTCATGAAATGCAAATGTATTGTTCTAGGATGGGCAATTACTCAGGGAGAGGCTACAGATAAGAAAAAAGAAAGCTAGCTGCCCTGTCTAAAGATATCACAGCAATTCTCAAGAATTCTGGGATAGGCTCAATTCCTTAAAAGAAGCCACTCATGACATCAAGATTCATCTGTGGACTTAGACTAGTTCATTCGAAGAAATACACTTTCCTGCATGGTGACAAATGAAAGTTCATTGATAAAAGCTAGGAGCATTGGTAGACACTGTAGATAAATACTCAGTTTAGTTATATGAAATGTGCAGGTTTCATCTGATAAGTATGTTTGCCAAGTGTGTATCCATCATATTCAGGCAGAAACTATTTTAGGAATTAAGAATCTCTGTTAATCCTTTGGAAGTGGAGTGTCAGCAGGAAGTCATCAGTCAAAGAGTCATTTGTCTAACTTCCCTCTATGAGTTAGGCTCCTCTGAGACCACTTTCCATATCCTGTGTTTAAATGAGGCAGTTGTTTAATAAAAGGAGCTCAAGCTAAACTATTTGTCAGAATAAATTATTTAAATTGCATTTAGTACTTAATATACTGAATACAGGAAAGAAGATAAAAATAGTTGGATGCCTTTAGATCACTTCAGACAACCAGTGGGAGATCTAGGCACCCCAGCAAGCTGTTCAGGGGGGCTCAAAGTTCAAAGTAAATTTATTATCAAAGTGCCTAAACTTTGACCTTGAGATTCATTTTCTTGCAGGCATTTACAGGAAAAAGGAAATACAATATTTATGGAAAATTATGGAATTTATGGAAAATTATACCTAAACAAAGATTGACAAAACCAATGTGCAAAAGACCAACTGTGCAAAACTAAACTATACTGAGAACAGGGAACATAAGTTGTAAAGAGTCTTTGAAACTGAGCCCAAAGATCATAGAATAATCAGTTCAGAATAGTGGTGATTGAAGTTATCCACACCGGTTCAGGCACCTGATGGCTGTAGAGTAATAACTGCTCCTAAACCTGGTGGTGTTGGACCTAAGACTTCTGTACCACCTGCGCAATGATAGTAGCGAGGAGAGGCCATGGCCTGGACACTTTGTTAAAAGGAAAATGAAAGCTATGTAGGAGAGAAGCATTACAGTGATCTTGGGAAATGGGTTCAAAGGTCATCATGCACCTAAGAGCCTGTACTGTGCTGAGTCGTTTTATGTTCCATCAGCCACATACACACTGTGTTTTAGATTCCAACCACCGTGTGGGTAAAGTTATTCCTCAGATACCCTCTAGACCACTTACACTTTGCCTTAACCTATGCCTTCTAATTTTAGATACCTCTGCTTTACAGAAAATTTTCCTATCTACCCTATTTATACCTCTCACAATACCTCACCCTTGCTAGCTCAGAAATAAGAATTCTAGGATGTTATAACCCAGTGCATATTGGTTGCATTTTAACATCATATCAAATTATCCTTATAGAGCAATACTATAATTATAATATATATAAAATAAGAAAGTATAATATTACTTCACACTGACGCCGGCTGGTGGCGCAATAGCATCAGCGCCGGACTCTGGAGCGAAGGCTCCCGAGTTCGAATCCAAGTCAGGCCACCCCCAAGCACGCTTTCCATCCATGCCAGATTGAGCGTCAAGCTAGCCACTCTCCCTCATTAAAAAAAAAGGGTTGAGTCCGGAACGTTCATATCGTGACCCAGTTAATCCAAAAGGAAACCAATCCTGACACCCCACGCCAGACAAGAATGGCTGACTGTCTGGTGTGGCATGCTAAAAAAAACACTGACTTCATCTCATAAAGGCAGTGTTATTGGTTAAAGAAATGGTGACTAACAGATGAAATCAGAGAATTATCTGTTGTGCATAGTATTACATCATCCAAATATAATCAAATTTTGGATCATTTCATTTGGTGACATCAGAAAGGACTGAAGATTTAAATACACAACTTTCTCATGTTACTGAAACAACACTTCCCCCCCTTCTGCCGCCTATCGATGTTTATCTTCCCATTTGCTTTGTTAGCATTGAGAAAGCTTTCTAACTGCAACAGTGATTGGCATACAGTAATGGACTGCAAAGATATTATTTTCATAATTTCAAAATAGCTCTTCATTCTATTCAAATTGTTTTTGCTGCTCTGCTAATAGTGGAATGTGCAAGTGTATGATCCAGAGAAGTTCAATTACAGCTGGGTAAAATGCTTGTATATTTTGTTGAACAATTCAGCAACTAATCTACTCTCAGAGTTGATGGTACTTTCATGATATTGGATAGAACATATGGCTATAATACTCTTAAGTGAACACAATTTGCTTGCGCAAATTAACTTACTTGCAGAAAGCAATTGGCCCAGATGGCGTTCCTAGCCATGTTCTTAAATTCTGCGCAGATCAGCTGGTGAATGTTTTTGCAGACATTTTTAACCTCTCCCTGCTTCAATTTAAGATTCCCACCTGCTTTAAGAAGACCACTATCATCCCATTATCAAAGAAAAACAAGGTAATGTGCCTTAATGACTATCACTCGGTGGCTCTGTTATCCACTACTGTGAAGTACTTTGAGAGGTTGATCATTTACTCCAGCCTCCTAGACAATCATGACCCACTGCAATTTGCCTACTACTGAAACAGCTCTATGGCAGACACCATCTTCCTGGCCCTATATTCTTCTCTGGAGCATCTGGACAGTAAAGATACTTATATTAAAGCACTGTTTATTGACTACAGCTTCATATTCAATACTATAATTCCAAGTATATTCATCACTAAACTCTTTAACATGGGACTCAACAATTTCCTTTGCAAAAGGATTCTCAGCTTCCTGACCAACAGATCACAATCAGTGAGGTTAGGCAACAACATCTCCACCAAACTATTCTCAACATTGGTGCCTCATAAGGCTGCATCCTCAGTCCCTACTCTACTGCTATCATCTGCAAACTTGAACTTGTAGATGGAGTTAGAGCAGAATCTGGTCACAAGGTCATGGGTGTATTGGGAGTAGAGTAGGGACTGATGATACAGCCTTGAGGGGCACCCTGGTAACATGGTGTCATTTGCAAAGTCTCTACTGCTCCCAAAAATTCAAAGAACAACCATTTCATGTTCAGCAAGTCCTAAGAAATCAATTGACTTCTGAAGATTCTGTTTGCAGCTTACCTTTATGACTACACCAGCAACAATACTCATGTTATATTGTGGAGCAATGAGAGATTAGAAATATATATGGGAATTAGAATGGGGGTGGCATAGCTTGATACTTCAGAGAAAACAGACCAGAATAAAATCTTGAAAAGTCAAATATGGGGGAAACAAAAAACAGTTTGAGAGGTTCAGCAAAAAGCAGAAACTGGAATTGCTGCAGATAAATTTGCTGCTTTAAAAAAATGTTTTACCTTCTCAAGTTTTTCCTCCTCAATGTAGATGAGAGCATAATTGTAGATCTTGTGACTTTGCCTACTGATTTTATTATCAAGTTACTGATTCCACAGTCAAGCAAACAGATGCACCTCACTACATTTGCAACAACGATGTCCCAACATATCGATGCAGCTACAAAGAAGGCAAGACAGTGTCTATACTTCATTAGGAGTCTGAAGAGATTTGGTATGTCAACAAAAACACTCAAAAATTTCTACAGATGTACTGTGGAGACCATTCCGACAGGCTGTATAACTGTCTGGTATTGGGGGAAGGGAATGGGGAGCTACTGCACAGGACCGAAAGAAGCTGCAGAGGGTCGTAAATTTAGTTGGCTCCGTCTTGGTACTTGCCTACAAAGTACCCAGGACACCTTCAAGGAGCAGTGTCTCAAGAAAGGCAGCGTCCATTATTAAGGACGCCCAGCACATAGGCCATGCCCTTTTCTCACTGTTACCATCAGGTAGGAGGTACAGAAGCCTGAAGGCACACATTCAGCGATTCAGGAACAGCTTCTTCCCCTCTGTTATCCAATTCCTAAATGGGCATTGATCCCATGAACACTATCTCAATTTTTAATATATATTATTTCTGTTTTTGCACAATTTTTAATCTATTCATTATATGTATACTGTAATTTTTACATTTATTATTATTCTTTTTCTTCTTCTTCTATATTATGTATTGAATTGAACAGCTTCTACGAAGTTAACAAATTTGGCGACAAATGCCCGAGATAATAAACCTGATTCTGATTATTTAAGGCAATGTCTGCAAAATCTTGGATCAAACAGCTATCTTAAGAATTTTAGCTTTTTTTGTATACACAAGGAAAACAAAAATAATTAAAATAGAGAATTATCTAGGTATTTTAACCTATGGGTTATTTTTATTCCAGCTTCAATTGACCTCAGAGCAGCTTCTAGTTAAAATGGTACTTCATTATACAGTGGAATTACTAGTGTAACGAATCACCCATTTTATGGCCTCCAAGAGAATCAGAATCAGGTTTAATATCAATGGCATATATCATGAACTTCGTTGTTTTGCAGCAGCAGTGCATTGCAATACATAATAATAAAACTATAAGTAGTACAAAAACAGAAAAAAACTGAGGTAATGTACATGAGTTCATTGTCCATTCAGAAATCTGATGGCGGAGGGGAAGAAGCTGTTCCTAAAATGTTGACTGTGTGTCTTTAGGCTCCTGTATCTACCTCTTGAAGGTAGCAATGAGAAGAGGGCATGTCCTCGTGATGGGAGTTCTTAATAATGGACGATGTCTGAGACATCACCTTTTGAAGATGTCCTCAATGCTGGGG